>NC_090927.1:38894976-38904976 GCF_040938575.1 Ambystoma mexicanum
CACTTGTGCCCTCTCTGAGGCTCGAACTCAGGACCTTCAGATTATGAGACTGACGCGCTGCCTACTGCGCTAAGAAGGCTCCGTTGGAGGCTCTTTGGATAACCTGGTGGAGAGCATGATTTGAGACCACGCTACTCACAAAGTCCAGATAGAAATATTCAAATAAAACGCAGCTAGCCCCAATTGGTTCTTTGGTATTTGGCAATCATATTTCTTTTCTGCGTCAGTAAAGAATCCAATCCTGTGATTCACAAGGACCGCGTTGCGGTCTACTGAACATCATGCTCCTCTTCATGTTTAGAAAGGATATGTCCAATTGAATTTGCTGAAACACAAAAAACACTTGTGCCCTCTCTGAGGCTCGAACTCAGGACCTTCAGATTATGAGACTGACGCGCTGCCTACTGCGCTAAGAAGGCTCTGCTGGAGTATTTTTGGAGAACTTGGTGGAGGACCAGATCTGAGACAACGCTACTCACACAGTCCAGATAGAAATATTAAAATAAAATGCAGCTAGCCCCATTGGTTCTATGGTATTTTGCGATCATATTTCTTTTCTGCGTCAGTAAAGAATCCAATCCTGTGATTCACAAGGACCGCGTTGCGGTCTACTGAACATCATGCTCCTCTTCATGTTTAGAAAGGATATGTCCAATTGAATTTGCTGAAACAAAAAACACTTGTGCCCTCTCTGAGGCTCGAACTCAGGACCTTCAGATTATGAGACTGACGCGCTGCCTACTGCGCTAAGAAGGCTGCGATTTTATGATTTGTTGATGAAGATTATGTGACACAACTCCACACTCAAAACTCCAGAGAGAATACGATCCATCTGAAAAGCTTCACTTGAATGTATAGTGTTTTGTACTTCAGATGTCTTCCATTCATCAATCAAGAGTCCCATCCTTCGATGCTTGAATTTTGAGCTAGTTATTTTGATATGCTCCAAAACAGGTAAGATGCCACAAACTTCCAACCCCTCCCTCGCTGGATATATACCTAACTCTTTTCAGCCCTTTTTTCTTACCAGTTTTTAATTCTCCTCCCCCAAAGTCCCTTTTGTAAGCAGGTCGCTTTTTTTCCCATTTGCAGAGAGTTTTGCTCCTTTCCTATATATATATGCATGATTAATTATGTGTTTCCACTTCCATCATTTAGTTTTCTTGTGTGCGTTCAGCCGGTTTCGTTATACTCGCTGCTTACATCGCTTATGTCAGGTTTGTATTATGTCACAGTTTGTTATGCTGTTATTTGACATCAGATCTCATGCTGATCTGCTTGCGGCTGGTGACAGGTAGCATGCCACAAAAACAAACCCCAAACTACATCATTATCACACCTGTGAGGCACACGGTTCATGAAGAGAGTCCAAACGCGCCCTCTAGTAACAGAGCAAGGTAACTGCCGGCCAGGTCAAGAAGGGTGGACGGGGCTGGGTTATGCAGATGAACTCCCAGAAGTTCCCAGACTGAACCCAAGAGGATTCCATCCTCCAGAACGCTTTATCCAGCCCATTAAAGCATCCAGCGGGCCACAGGAACATCCAGGAAGGCCAATCCAGGCTTTGCTCCTGAAGGAACTGTAGTTCAAAACCCACCCTCATTTAAAAGTGGCCAGGGTTCCTCCTAGCTTTTTGGTCTATAGAACCTGGCCGTTCGTGGCCGTTCGTGGCCAGTGAGGGAAAGTTGAAAGCTGCATTCCCTGCTGTGTGATTTAAACACAGCCAGGCTCACAAGGGCACTTTTATTATGCCGAAGGAGGGCCTTGCAGACTGTCCATGCCTGAGCCGCAACTGTGCCTGCGTTCCCCAGAGCCTTTCGTGGGCACAGGGGCAAGACAATCACCAGAAACAGAAGTGTCGAAATTGGCTGCATCCCCTTGTGCTACCCCTCTTTGCCTCTTTTCGCATTTGCCTTTCATGCAGTCGCCTCACTATTTGGCCGCTAGGCTTGGGTGCCCCACCTGTCTTTTCTAGAGTTTATTTTGTGAGAGACTTTAAACATACTCCAAGGGTCTGCTTGAAGACCTCTCAAGTCCCTCACACAGCCAGAAAATACATTTTGAAATACTTGCTCATTCTCTGAAACTGCCCTCATGTAAACCTGCCCCACTGCATCTAACACCATAAAATGTACCATCCTTATTTCCTGAATCTTTGCTCAAAGACCTACGTTGGCTCTATCAGTATGCGCCCATGCTATCCCAACCAGCAACCTTATCATTTTAAACTGCCCCACCTCTATTCGAAAGAACCTGTTTGTTTGAACTGACCCCTCTTTTCCCCACTGGTTGGCCCCACTTACCTTTTTCTTTCCTTTACAGATTACGGCCTGGGTACCCTGGGCTTATCCGGACCAACTACAGAGCCATAACGCCACTAGGGCGGCGATGGACACTGCACGGAGGCTTATTAATATGAAAAACCATAGCAGGGTTCGTGCGGCATCAACCTTATATGCACAACCATGTTTTGCCATTAGTTCATAGTGCACCTGATGGGCTCTGGAAGGCACAAGGAGAAGGCGTGGGAACACAGGGCCAGAAAGTTTGCACAGGGACTGCTTACATTTGCAAAATACCAAACATTGTACTCATTCTGTCAACGTTTTTGAAAAGTTATTACCTGAAACATAAGAGGCCTGCCTTCTCTGAGGAAAGAACTCAGGACCTTCAAATTATGAGACTGACGCGCTGCCTACTGCACTAAGCAGGTTCGGCTGGAGTATGTTTGGAGAACCTGGTGGAGAAACAGATCCAAGACCACGCTACTCACAAAGTGCAGATAGAAATATTCAAATAAAATGCAGCTAGCCCCATTGGTTCTATGGTATTTTGCGATCATATTTCTTTTCTGCGTCAGTAAAGAATCCAATCCTCTGATTCACAAGGACCGCGTTGCGGTCTACTGAACATCATGCTACTCTTCATGTTTAGAAAGGATATGTCCAATTGAATTTGCTGAAACAAAAAACACTTGTGCCCTCTCTGAGGCTCGAACTCAGGACCTTCAGAATATGAGACTGACGCGCTGCCTACTGCGCTAAGAAGGCTCTGCTGGAGTATTTTTGGAGAACTTGGTGGAGGACCAGATCTGAGACAACGCTACTCACACAGTCCAGATAGAAATATTAAAATAAAATGCAGCTAGCCCCATTGGTTCTATGGTATTTTGCGATCATATTTCTTTTCTGCGTCAGTAAAGAATCCAATCCTCTGATTCACAAGGACCGCGTTGCGGTCTACTGAACATCATGCTACTCTTCATGTTTAGAAAGGATATGTCCAATTGAATTTGCTGAAACAAAAAACACTTGTGCCCTCTCTGAGGCTCGAACTCAGGACCTTCAGATTATGAGACTGACGCGCTGCCTACTGCGCTAAGAAGGCTCTGCTGGAGTATTTTTGGAGAACTTGGTGGAGAACCAGATCTGAGACAACGCTACTCACACAGTCCAGATAGAAATATTAAAATAAAATGCAGCTAGCCCCATTGGTTCTATGGTATTTTGCGATCATATTTCTTTTCTGCGTCAGTAAAGAATCCAATCCTGTGATTCACAAGGACCGCGTTGCGGTCTACTGAACATCATTCTCCTCTTCATGTTTAGAAAGGATATGTCCAATTGAATTTGCTGAAACAAAAAACACTTGTGCCCTCTCTGAGGCTCGAACTCAGGACCTTCAGATTATGAGACTGACGCGCTGCCTACTGCGCTAAGAAGGCTCCGTTGGAGGCTCTTTGGATAACCTGGTGGAGAGCATGATTTGAGACCACGCTACTCACAAAGTCCAGATAGAAATATTCAAATAAAACGCAGCTAGCCCCAATTGGTTCTTTGGTATTTGGCAATCATATTTCTTTTCTGCGTCAGTAAAGAATCCAATCCTGTGATTCACAAGGACCGCGTTGCGGTCTACTGAACATCATGCTCCTCTTCATGTTTAGAAAAAATATGTCCAATTGTATTTGTTGAAACAAAAAACACTTGTGCCCTCTCTGAGGCTCGAACTCAGGACCTTCAGATTATGAGACTGACGCGCTGCCTACTGCGCTAAGAAGGCTGCGATTTTATGATTTGTTGATGAAGATTATGTGACACAACTCCACACTCAAAACTCCAGAGAGAATACGATCCATCTGAAAAGCTTCACTTGAATGTATAGTGTTTTGTACTTCAGATGTCTTCCATTCATCAATCAAGAGTCCCATCCTTCGATGCTTGAATTTTGAGCTAGTTATTTTGATATGCTCCAAAACAGGTAAGATGCCACAAACTTCCAACCCCTCCCTCGCTGGATATATACCTAACTCTTTTCAGCCCTTTTTTCTTACCAGTTTTTAATTCTCCTCCCCCAAAGTCCCTTTTGTAAGCAGGTCGCTTTTTTTCCCATTTGCAGAGAGTTTTGCTCCTTTCCTATATATATATGCATGATTAATTATGTGTTTCCACTTCCATCATTTAGTTTTCTTGTGTGCGTTCAGCCGGTTTCGTTATACTCGCTGCTTACATCGCTTATGTCAGGTTTGTATTATGTCACAGTTTGTTATGCTGTTATTTGACATCAGATCTCATGCTGATCTGCTTGCGGCTGGTGACAGGTAGCATGCCACAAAAACAAACCCCAAACTACATCATTATCACACCTGTGAGGCACACGGTTCATGAAGAGAGTCCAAACGCGCCCTCTAGTAACAGAGCAAGGTAACTGCCGGCCAGGTCAAGAAGGGTGGACGGGGCTGGGTTATGCAGATGAACTCCCAGAAGTTCCCAGACTGAACCCAAGAGGATTCCATCCTCCAGAACGCTTTATCCAGCCCATTAAAGCATCCAGCGGGCCACAGGAACATCCAGGAAGGCCAATCCAGGCTTTGCTCCTGAAGGAACTGTAGTTCAAAACCCACCCTCATTTAAAAGTGGCCAGGGTTCCTCCTAGCTTTTTGGTCTATAGAACCTGGCCGTTCGTGGCCGTTCGTGGCCAGTGAGGGAAAGTTGAAAGCTGCATTCCCTGCTGTGTGATTTAAACACAGCCAGGCTCACAAGGGCACTTTTATTATGCCGAAGGAGGGCCTTGCAGACTGTCCATGCCTGAGCCGCAACTGTGCCTGCGTTCCCCAGAGCCTTTCGTGGGCACAGGGGCAAGACAATCACCAGAAACAGAAGTGTCGAAATTGGCTGCATCCCCTTGTGCTACCCCTCTTTGCCTCTTTTCGCATTTGCCTTTCATGCAGTCGCCTCACTATTTGGCCGCTAGGCTTGGGTGCCCCACCTGTCTTTTCTAGAGTTTATTTTGTGAGAGACTTTAAACATACTCCAAGGGTCTGCTTGAAGACCTCTCAAGTCCCTCACACAGCCAGAAAATACATTTTGAAATACTTGCTCATTCTCTGAAACTGCCCTCATGTAAACCTGCCCCACTGCATCTAACACCATAAAATGTACCATCCTTATTTCCTGAATCTTTGCTCAAAGACCTACGTTGGCTCTATCAGTATGCGCCCATGCTATCCCAACCAGCAACCTTATCATTTTAAACTGCCCCACCTCTATTCGAAAGAACCTGTTTGTTTGAACTGACCCCTCTTTTCCCCACTGGTTGGCCCCACTTACCTTTTTCTTTCCTTTACAGATTACGGCCTGGGTACCCTGGGCTTATCCGGACCAACTACAGAGCCATAACGCCACTAGGGCGGCGATGGACACTGCACGGAGGCTTATTAATATGAAAAACCATAGCAGGGTTCGTGCGGCATCAACCTTATATGCACAACCATGTTTTGCCATTAGTTCATAGTGCACCTGATGGGCTCTGGAAGGCACAAGGAGAAGGCGTGGGAACACAGGGCCAGAAAGTTTGCACAGGGACTGCTTACATTTGCAAAATACCAAACATTGTACTCATTCTGTCAACGTTTTTGAAAAGTTATTACCTGAAACATAAGAGGCCTGCCTTCTCTGAGGAAAGAACTCAGGACCTTCAAATTATGAGACTGACGCGCTGCCTACTGCACTAAGCAGGTTCGGCTGGAGTATGTTTGGAGAACCTGGTGGAGAAACAGATCCAAGACCACGCTACTCACAAAGTGCAGATAGAAATATTCAAATAAAATGCAGCTAGCCCCATTGGTTCTATGGTATTTTGCGATCATATTTCTTTTCTGCGTCAGTAAAGAATCCAATCCTCTGATTCACAAGGACCGCGTTGCGGTCTACTGAACATCATGCTACTCTTCATGTTTAGAAAGGATATGTCCAATTGAATTTGCTGAAACAAAAAACACTTGTGCCCTCTCTGAGGCTCGAACTCAGGACCTTCAGAATATGAGACTGACGCGCTGCCTACTGCGCTAAGAAGGCTCTGCTGGAGTATTTTTGGAGAACTTGGTGGAGGACCAGATCTGAGACAACGCTACTCACACAGTCCAGATAGAAATATTAAAATAAAATGCAGCTAGCCCCATTGGTTCTATGGTATTTTGCGATCATATTTCTTTTCTGCGTCAGTAAAGAATCCAATCCTCTGATTCACAAGGACCGCGTTGCGGTCTACTGAACATCATGCTACTCTTCATGTTTAGAAAGGATATGTCCAATTGAATTTGCTGAAACAAAAAACACTTGTGCCCTCTCTGAGGCTCGAACTCAGGACCTTCAGATTATGAGACTGACGCGCTGCCTACTGCGCTAAGAAGGCTCTGCTGGAGTATTTTTGGAGAACTTGGTGGAGAACCAGATCTGAGACAACGCTACTCACACAGTCCAGATAGAAATATTAAAATAAAATGCAGCTAGCCCCATTGGTTCTATGGTATTTTGCGATCATATTTCTTTTCTGCGTCAGTAAAGAATCCAATCCTGTGATTCACAAGGACCGCGTTGCGGTCTACTGAACATCATTCTCCTCTTCATGTTTAGAAAGGATATGTCCAATTGAATTTGCTGAAACAAAAAACACTTGTGCCCTCTCTGAGGCTCGAACTCAGGACCTTCAGATTATGAGACTGACGCGCTGCCTACTGCGCTAAGAAGGCTCCGTTGGAGGCTCTTTGGATAACCTGGTGGAGAGCATGATTTGAGACCACGCTACTCACAAAGTCCAGATAGAAATATTCAAATAAAACGCAGCTAGCCCCAATTGGTTCTTTGGTATTTGGCAATCATATTTCTTTTCTGCGTCAGTAAAGAATCCAATCCTGTGATTCACAAGGACCGCGTTGCGGTCTACTGAACATCATGCTCCTCTTCATGTTTAGAAAAAATATGTCCAATTGTATTTGTTGAAACAAAAAACACTTGTGCCCTCTCTGAGGCTCGAACTCAGGACCTTCAGATTATGAGACTGACGCGCTGCCTACTGCGCTAAGAAGGCTGCGATTTTATGATTTGTTGATGAAGATTATGTGACACAACTCCACACTCAAAACTCCAGAGAGAATACGATCCATCTGAAAAGCTTCACTTGAATGTATAGTGTTTTGTACTTCAGATGTCTTCCATTCATCAATCAAGAGTCCCATCCTTCGATGCTTGAATTTTGAGCTAGTTATTTTGATATGCTCCAAAACAGGTAAGATGCCACAAACTTCCAACCCCTCCCTCGCTGGATATATACCTAACTCTTTTCAGCCCTTTTTTCTTACCAGTTTTTAATTCTCCTCCCCCAAAGTCCCTTTTGTAAGCAGGTCGCTTTTTTTCCCATTTGCAGAGAGTTTTGCTCCTTTCCTATATATATATGCATGATTAATTATGTGTTTCCACTTCCATCATTTAGTTTTCTTGTGTGCGTTCAGCCGGTTTCGTTATACTCGCTGCTTACATCGCTTATGTCAGGTTTGTATTATGTCACAGTTTGTTATGCTGTTATTTGACATCAGATCTCATGCTGATCTGCTTGCGGCTGGTGACAGGTAGCATGCCACAAAAACAAACCCCAAACTACATCATTATCACACCTGTGAGGCACACGGTTCATGAAGAGAGTCCAAACGCGCCCTCTAGTAACAGAGCAAGGTAACTGCCGGCCAGGTCAAGAAGGGTGGACGGGGCTGGGTTATGCAGATGAACTCCCAGAAGTTCCCAGACTGAACCCAAGAGGATTCCATCCTCCAGAACGCTTTATCCAGCCCATTAAAGCATCCAGCGGGCCACAGGAACATCCAGGAAGGCCAATCCAGGCTTTGCTCCTGAAGGAACTGTAGTTCAAAACCCACCCTCATTTAAAAGTGGCCAGGGTTCCTCCTAGCTTTTTGGTCTATAGAACCTGGCCGTTCGTGGCCGTTCGTGGCCAGTGAGGGAAAGTTGAAAGCTGCATTCCCTGCTGTGTGATTTAAACACAGCCAGGCTCACAAGGGCACTTTTATTATGCCGAAGGAGGGCCTTGCAGACTGTCCATGCCTGAGCCGCAACTGTGCCTGCGTTCCCCAGAGCCTTTCGTGGGCACAGGGGCAAGACAATCACCAGAAACAGAAGTGTCGAAATTGGCTGCATCCCCTTGTGCTACCCCTCTTTGCCTCTTTTCGCATTTGCCTTTCATGCAGTCGCCTCACTATTTGGCCGCTAGGCTTGGGTGCCCCACCTGTCTTTTCTAGAGTTTATTTTGTGAGAGACTTTAAACATACTCCAAGGGTCTGCTTGAAGACCTCTCAAGTCCCTCACACAGCCAGAAAATACATTTTGAAATACTTGCTCATTCTCTGAAACTGCCCTCATGTAAACCTGCCCCACTGCATCTAACACCATAAAATGTACCATCCTTATTTCCTGAATCTTTGCTCAAAGACCTACGTTGGCTCTATCAGTATGCGCCCATGCTATCCCAACCAGCAACCTTATCATTTTAAACTGCCCCACCTCTATTCGAAAGAACCTGTTTGTTTGAACTGACCCCTCTTTTCCCCACTGGTTGGCCCCACTTACCTTTTTCTTTCCTTTACAGATTACGGCCTGGGTACCCTGGGCTTATCCGGACCAACTACAGAGCCATAACGCCACTAGGGCGGCGATGGACACTGCACGGAGGCTTATTAATATGAAAAACCATAGCGGGGTTCGTGCGGCATCAACCTTATATGCACAACCATGTTTTGCCATTAGTTCATAGTGCACCTGATGGGCTCTGGAAGGCACAAGGAGAAGGCGTGGGAACACAGGGCCAGAAAGTTTGCACAGGGACTGCTTACATTTGCAAAATACCAAACATTGTACTCATTCTGTCAACGTTTTTGAAAAGTTATTACCTGAAACATAAGAGGCCTGCCTTCTCTGAGGAAAGAACTCAGGACCTTCAAATTATGAGACTGACGCGCTGCCTACTGCACTAAGCAGGTTCGGCTGGAGTATGTTTGGAGAACCTGGTGGAGAAACAGATCCAAGACCACGCTACTCACAAAGTGCAGATAGAAATATTCAAATAAAATGCAGCTAGCCCCATTGGTTCTATGGTATTTTGCGATCATATTTATTTTCTGCGTCAGTAAAGAATCCAATCCTGTGATTCACAAGGACCGCGTTGCGGTCTACTGAACATCATGCTCCTCTTCATGTTTAGAAAGGATATGTCCAATTGAATTTGCTGAAACAAAAAACACTTGTGCCCTCTCTGAGGCTCGAACTCAGGACCTTCAGATTATGAGACTGACGCGCTGCCTACTGCGCTAAGAAGGCTCCGTTGGAGGCTCTTTGGATAACCTGGTGGAGAGCATGATTTGAGACCACGCTACTCACAAAGTCCAGATAGAAATATTCAAATAAAACGCAGCTAGCCCCAATTGGTTCTTTGGTATTTGGCAATCATATTTCTTTTCTGCGTCAGTAAAGAATCCAATCCTGTGATTCACAAGGACCGCGTTGCGGTCTACTGAACATCATGCTCCTCTTCATGTTTAGAAAGGATATGTCCAATTGAATTTGCTGAAACACAAAAAACACTTGTGCCCTCTCTGAGGCTCGAACTCAGGACCTTCAGATTATGAGACTGACGCGCTGCCTACTGCGCTAAGAAG
>NC_090927.1:38909976-38914976 GCF_040938575.1 Ambystoma mexicanum
CTGTGTGATTTAAACACAGCCAGGCTCACAAGGGCACTTTTATTATGCCGAAGGAGGGCCTTGCAGACTGTCCATGCCTGAGCCGCAACTGTGCCTGCGTTCCCCAGAGCCTTTCGTGGGCACAGGGGCAAGACAATCACCAGAAACAGAAGTGTCGAAATTGGCTGCATCCCCTTGTGCTACCCCTCTTTGCCTCTTTTCGCATTTGCCTTTCATGCAGTCGCCTCACTATTTGGCCGCTAGGCTTGGGTGCCCCACCTGTCTTTTCTAGAGTTTATTTTGTGAGAGACTTTAAACATACTCCAAGGGTCTGCTTGAAGACCTCTCAAGTCCCTCACACAGCCAGAAAATACATTTTGAAATACTTGCTCATTCTCTGAAACTGCCCTCATGTAAACCTGCCCCACTGCATCTAACACCATAAAATGTACCATCCTTATTTCCTGAATCTTTGCTCAAAGACCTACGTTGGCTCTATCAGTATGCGCCCATGCTATCCCAACCAGCAACCTTATCATTTTAAACTGCCCCACCTCTATTCGAAAGAACCTGTTTGTTTGAACTGACCCCTCTTTTCCCCACTGGTTGGCCCCACTTACCTTTTTCTTTCCTTTACAGATTACGGCCTGGGTACCCTGGGCTTATCCGGACCAACTACAGAGCCATAACGCCACTAGGGCGGCGATGGACACTGCACGGAGGCTTATTAATATGAAAAACCATAGCAGGGTTCGTGCGGCATCAACCTTATATGCACAACCATGTTTTGCCATTAGTTCATAGTGCACCTGATGGGCTCTGGAAGGCACAAGGAGAAGGCGTGGGAACACAGGGCCAGAAAGTTTGCACAGGGACTGCTTACATTTGCAAAATACCAAACATTGTACTCATTCTGTCAACGTTTTTGAAAAGTTATTACCTGAAACATAAGAGGCCTGCCTTCTCTGAGGAAAGAACTCAGGACCTTCAAATTATGAGACTGACGCGCTGCCTACTGCACTAAGCAGGTTCGGCTGGAGTATGTTTGGAGAACCTGGTGGAGAAACAGATCCAAGACCACGCTACTCACAAAGTGCAGATAGAAATATTCAAATAAAATGCAGCTAGCCCCATTGGTTCTATGGTATTTTGCGATCATATTTCTTTTCTGCGTCAGTAAAGAATCCAATCCTCTGATTCACAAGGACCGCGTTGCGGTCTACTGAACATCATGCTACTCTTCATGTTTAGAAAGGATATGTCCAATTGAATTTGCTGAAACAAAAAACACTTGTGCCCTCTCTGAGGCTCGAACTCAGGACCTTCAGAATATGAGACTGACGCGCTGCCTACTGCGCTAAGAAGGCTCTGCTGGAGTATTTTTGGAGAACTTGGTGGAGGACCAGATCTGAGACAACGCTACTCACACAGTCCAGATAGAAATATTAAAATAAAATGCAGCTAGCCCCATTGGTTCTATGGTATTTTGCGATCATATTTCTTTTCTGCGTCAGTAAAGAATCCAATCCTCTGATTCACAAGGACCGCGTTGCGGTCTACTGAACATCATGCTACTCTTCATGTTTAGAAAGGATATGTCCAATTGAATTTGCTGAAACAAAAAACACTTGTGCCCTCTCTGAGGCTCGAACTCAGGACCTTCAGATTATGAGACTGACGCGCTGCCTACTGCGCTAAGAAGGCTCTGCTGGAGTATTTTTGGAGAACTTGGTGGAGAACCAGATCTGAGACAACGCTACTCACACAGTCCAGATAGAAATATTAAAATAAAATGCAGCTAGCCCCATTGGTTCTATGGTATTTTGCGATCATATTTCTTTTCTGCGTCAGTAAAGAATCCAATCCTGTGATTCACAAGGACCGCGTTGCGGTCTACTGAACATCATTCTCCTCTTCATGTTTAGAAAGGATATGTCCAATTGAATTTGCTGAAACAAAAAACACTTGTGCCCTCTCTGAGGCTCGAACTCAGGACCTTCAGATTATGAGACTGACGCGCTGCCTACTGCGCTAAGAAGGCTCCGTTGGAGGCTCTTTGGATAACCTGGTGGAGAGCATGATTTGAGACCACGCTACTCACAAAGTCCAGATAGAAATATTCAAATAAAACGCAGCTAGCCCCAATTGGTTCTTTGGTATTTGGCAATCATATTTCTTTTCTGCGTCAGTAAAGAATCCAATCCTGTGATTCACAAGGACCGCGTTGCGGTCTACTGAACATCATGCTCCTCTTCATGTTTAGAAAAAATATGTCCAATTGTATTTGTTGAAACAAAAAACACTTGTGCCCTCTCTGAGGCTCGAACTCAGGACCTTCAGATTATGAGACTGACGCGCTGCCTACTGCGCTAAGAAGGCTGCGATTTTATGATTTGTTGATGAAGATTATGTGACACAACTCCACACTCAAAACTCCAGAGAGAATACGATCCATCTGAAAAGCTTCACTTGAATGTATAGTGTTTTGTACTTCAGATGTCTTCCATTCATCAATCAAGAGTCCCATCCTTCGATGCTTGAATTTTGAGCTAGTTATTTTGATATGCTCCAAAACAGGTAAGATGCCACAAACTTCCAACCCCTCCCTCGCTGGATATATACCTAACTCTTTTCAGCCCTTTTTTCTTACCAGTTTTTAATTCTCCTCCCCCAAAGTCCCTTTTGTAAGCAGGTCGCTTTTTTTCCCATTTGCAGAGAGTTTTGCTCCTTTCCTATATATATATGCATGATTAATTATGTGTTTCCACTTCCATCATTTAGTTTTCTTGTGTGCGTTCAGCCGGTTTCGTTATACTCGCTGCTTACATCGCTTATGTCAGGTTTGTATTATGTCACAGTTTGTTATGCTGTTATTTGACATCAGATCTCATGCTGATCTGCTTGCGGCTGGTGACAGGTAGCATGCCACAAAAACAAACCCCAAACTACATCATTATCACACCTGTGAGGCACACGGTTCATGAAGAGAGTCCAAACGCGCCCTCTAGTAACAGAGCAAGGTAACTGCCGGCCAGGTCAAGAAGGGTGGACGGGGCTGGGTTATGCAGATGAACTCCCAGAAGTTCCCAGACTGAACCCAAGAGGATTCCATCCTCCAGAACGCTTTATCCAGCCCATTAAAGCATCCAGCGGGCCACAGGAACATCCAGGAAGGCCAATCCAGGCTTTGCTCCTGAAGGAACTGTAGTTCAAAACCCACCCTCATTTAAAAGTGGCCAGGGTTCCTCCTAGCTTTTTGGTCTATAGAACCTGGCCGTTCGTGGCCGTTCGTGGCCAGTGAGGGAAAGTTGAAAGCTGCATTCCCTGCTGTGTGATTTAAACACAGCCAGGCTCACAAGGGCACTTTTATTATGCCGAAGGAGGGCCTTGCAGACTGTCCATGCCTGAGCCGCAACTGTGCCTGCGTTCCCCAGAGCCTTTCGTGGGCACAGGGGCAAGACAATCACCAGAAACAGAAGTGTCGAAATTGGCTGCATCCCCTTGTGCTACCCCTCTTTGCCTCTTTTCGCATTTGCCTTTCATGCAGTCGCCTCACTATTTGGCCGCTAGGCTTGGGTGCCCCACCTGTCTTTTCTAGAGTTTATTTTGTGAGAGACTTTAAACATACTCCAAGGGTCTGCTTGAAGACCTCTCAAGTCCCTCACACAGCCAGAAAATACATTTTGAAATACTTGCTCATTCTCTGAAACTGCCCTCATGTAAACCTGCCCCACTGCATCTAACACCATAAAATGTACCATCCTTATTTCCTGAATCTTTGCTCAAAGACCTACGTTGGCTCTATCAGTATGCGCCCATGCTATCCCAACCAGCAACCTTATCATTTTAAACTGCCCCACCTCTATTCGAAAGAACCTGTTTGTTTGAACTGACCCCTCTTTTCCCCACTGGTTGGCCCCACTTACCTTTTTCTTTCCTTTACAGATTACGGCCTGGGTACCCTGGGCTTATCCGGACCAACTACAGAGCCATAACGCCACTAGGGCGGCGATGGACACTGCACGGAGGCTTATTAATATGAAAAACCATAGCGGGGTTCGTGCGGCATCAACCTTATATGCACAACCATGTTTTGCCATTAGTTCATAGTGCACCTGATGGGCTCTGGAAGGCACAAGGAGAAGGCGTGGGAACACAGGGCCAGAAAGTTTGCACAGGGACTGCTTACATTTGCAAAATACCAAACATTGTACTCATTCTGTCAACGTTTTTGAAAAGTTATTACCTGAAACATAAGAGGCCTGCCTTCTCTGAGGAAAGAACTCAGGACCTTCAAATTATGAGACTGACGCGCTGCCTACTGCACTAAGCAGGTTCGGCTGGAGTATGTTTGGAGAACCTGGTGGAGAAACAGATCCAAGACCACGCTACTCACAAAGTGCAGATAGAAATATTCAAATAAAATGCAGCTAGCCCCATTGGTTCTATGGTATTTTGCGATCATATTTATTTTCTGCGTCAGTAAAGAATCCAATCCTGTGATTCACAAGGACCGCGTTGCGGTCTACTGAACATCATGCTCCTCTTCATGTTTAGAAAGGATATGTCCAATTGAATTTGCTGAAACAAAAAACACTTGTGCCCTCTCTGAGGCTCGAACTCAGGACCTTCAGATTATGAGACTGACGCGCTGCCTACTGCGCTAAGAAGGCTCCGTTGGAGGCTCTTTGGATAACCTGGTGGAGAGCATGATTTGAGACCACGCTACTCACAAAGTCCAGATAGAAATATTCAAATAAAACGCAGCTAGCCCCAATTGGTTCTTTGGTATTTGGCAATCATATTTCTTTTCTGCGTCAGTAAAGAATCCAATCCTGTGATTCACAAGGACCGCGTTGCGGTCTACTGAACATCATGCTCCTCTTCATGTTTAGAAAGGATATGTCCAATTGAATTTGCTGAAACACAAAAAACACTTGTGCCCTCTCTGAGGCTCGAACTCAGGACCTTCAGATTATGAGACTGACGCGCTGCCTACTGCGCTAAGAAGGCTCTGCTGG
>NC_090927.1:38917476-38922476 GCF_040938575.1 Ambystoma mexicanum
CAGTAAAGAATCCAATCCTGTGATTCACAAGGACCGCGTTGCGGTCTACTGAACATCATGCTCCTCTTCATGTTTAGAAAAAATATGTCCAATTGTATTTGTTGAAACAAAAAACACTTGTGCCCTCTCTGAGGCTCGAACTCAGGACCTTCAGATTATGAGACTGACGCGCTGCCTACTGCGCTAAGAAGGCTGCGATTTTATGATTTGTTGATGAAGATTATGTGACACAACTCCACACTCAAAACTCCAGAGAGAATACGATCCATCTGAAAAGCTTCACTTGAATGTATAGTGTTTTGTACTTCAGATGTCTTCCATTCATCAATCAAGAGTCCCATCCTTCGATGCTTGAATTTTGAGCTAGTTATTTTGATATGCTCCAAAACAGGTAAGATGCCACAAACTTCCAACCCCTCCCTCGCTGGATATATACCTAACTCTTTTCAGCCCTTTTTTCTTACCAGTTTTTAATTCTCCTCCCCCAAAGTCCCTTTTGTAAGCAGGTCGCTTTTTTTCCCATTTGCAGAGAGTTTTGCTCCTTTCCTATATATATATGCATGATTAATTATGTGTTTCCACTTCCATCATTTAGTTTTCTTGTGTGCGTTCAGCCGGTTTCGTTATACTCGCTGCTTACATCGCTTATGTCAGGTTTGTATTATGTCACAGTTTGTTATGCTGTTATTTGACATCAGATCTCATGCTGATCTGCTTGCGGCTGGTGACAGGTAGCATGCCACAAAAACAAACCCCAAACTACATCATTATCACACCTGTGAGGCACACGGTTCATGAAGAGAGTCCAAACGCGCCCTCTAGTAACAGAGCAAGGTAACTGCCGGCCAGGTCAAGAAGGGTGGACGGGGCTGGGTTATGCAGATGAACTCCCAGAAGTTCCCAGACTGAACCCAAGAGGATTCCATCCTCCAGAACGCTTTATCCAGCCCATTAAAGCATCCAGCGGGCCACAGGAACATCCAGGAAGGCCAATCCAGGCTTTGCTCCTGAAGGAACTGTAGTTCAAAACCCACCCTCATTTAAAAGTGGCCAGGGTTCCTCCTAGCTTTTTGGTCTATAGAACCTGGCCGTTCGTGGCCGTTCGTGGCCAGTGAGGGAAAGTTGAAAGCTGCATTCCCTGCTGTGTGATTTAAACACAGCCAGGCTCACAAGGGCACTTTTATTATGCCGAAGGAGGGCCTTGCAGACTGTCCATGCCTGAGCCGCAACTGTGCCTGCGTTCCCCAGAGCCTTTCGTGGGCACAGGGGCAAGACAATCACCAGAAACAGAAGTGTCGAAATTGGCTGCATCCCCTTGTGCTACCCCTCTTTGCCTCTTTTCGCATTTGCCTTTCATGCAGTCGCCTCACTATTTGGCCGCTAGGCTTGGGTGCCCCACCTGTCTTTTCTAGAGTTTATTTTGTGAGAGACTTTAAACATACTCCAAGGGTCTGCTTGAAGACCTCTCAAGTCCCTCACACAGCCAGAAAATACATTTTGAAATACTTGCTCATTCTCTGAAACTGCCCTCATGTAAACCTGCCCCACTGCATCTAACACCATAAAATGTACCATCCTTATTTCCTGAATCTTTGCTCAAAGACCTACGTTGGCTCTATCAGTATGCGCCCATGCTATCCCAACCAGCAACCTTATCATTTTAAACTGCCCCACCTCTATTCGAAAGAACCTGTTTGTTTGAACTGACCCCTCTTTTCCCCACTGGTTGGCCCCACTTACCTTTTTCTTTCCTTTACAGATTACGGCCTGGGTACCCTGGGCTTATCCGGACCAACTACAGAGCCATAACGCCACTAGGGCGGCGATGGACACTGCACGGAGGCTTATTAATATGAAAAACCATAGCAGGGTTCGTGCGGCATCAACCTTATATGCACAACCATGTTTTGCCATTAGTTCATAGTGCACCTGATGGGCTCTGGAAGGCACAAGGAGAAGGCGTGGGAACACAGGGCCAGAAAGTTTGCACAGGGACTGCTTACATTTGCAAAATACCAAACATTGTACTCATTCTGTCAACGTTTTTGAAAAGTTATTACCTGAAACATAAGAGGCCTGCCTTCTCTGAGGAAAGAACTCAGGACCTTCAAATTATGAGACTGACGCGCTGCCTACTGCACTAAGCAGGTTCGGCTGGAGTATGTTTGGAGAACCTGGTGGAGAAACAGATCCAAGACCACGCTACTCACAAAGTGCAGATAGAAATATTCAAATAAAATGCAGCTAGCCCCATTGGTTCTATGGTATTTTGCGATCATATTTCTTTTCTGCGTCAGTAAAGAATCCAATCCTCTGATTCACAAGGACCGCGTTGCGGTCTACTGAACATCATGCTACTCTTCATGTTTAGAAAGGATATGTCCAATTGAATTTGCTGAAACAAAAAACACTTGTGCCCTCTCTGAGGCTCGAACTCAGGACCTTCAGAATATGAGACTGACGCGCTGCCTACTGCGCTAAGAAGGCTCTGCTGGAGTATTTTTGGAGAACTTGGTGGAGGACCAGATCTGAGACAACGCTACTCACACAGTCCAGATAGAAATATTAAAATAAAATGCAGCTAGCCCCATTGGTTCTATGGTATTTTGCGATCATATTTCTTTTCTGCGTCAGTAAAGAATCCAATCCTCTGATTCACAAGGACCGCGTTGCGGTCTACTGAACATCATGCTACTCTTCATGTTTAGAAAGGATATGTCCAATTGAATTTGCTGAAACAAAAAACACTTGTGCCCTCTCTGAGGCTCGAACTCAGGACCTTCAGATTATGAGACTGACGCGCTGCCTACTGCGCTAAGAAGGCTCTGCTGGAGTATTTTTGGAGAACTTGGTGGAGAACCAGATCTGAGACAACGCTACTCACACAGTCCAGATAGAAATATTAAAATAAAATGCAGCTAGCCCCATTGGTTCTATGGTATTTTGCGATCATATTTCTTTTCTGCGTCAGTAAAGAATCCAATCCTGTGATTCACAAGGACCGCGTTGCGGTCTACTGAACATCATTCTCCTCTTCATGTTTAGAAAGGATATGTCCAATTGAATTTGCTGAAACAAAAAACACTTGTGCCCTCTCTGAGGCTCGAACTCAGGACCTTCAGATTATGAGACTGACGCGCTGCCTACTGCGCTAAGAAGGCTCCGTTGGAGGCTCTTTGGATAACCTGGTGGAGAGCATGATTTGAGACCACGCTACTCACAAAGTCCAGATAGAAATATTCAAATAAAACGCAGCTAGCCCCAATTGGTTCTTTGGTATTTGGCAATCATATTTCTTTTCTGCGTCAGTAAAGAATCCAATCCTGTGATTCACAAGGACCGCGTTGCGGTCTACTGAACATCATGCTCCTCTTCATGTTTAGAAAAAATATGTCCAATTGTATTTGTTGAAACAAAAAACACTTGTGCCCTCTCTGAGGCTCGAACTCAGGACCTTCAGATTATGAGACTGACGCGCTGCCTACTGCGCTAAGAAGGCTGCGATTTTATGATTTGTTGATGAAGATTATGTGACACAACTCCACACTCAAAACTCCAGAGAGAATACGATCCATCTGAAAAGCTTCACTTGAATGTATAGTGTTTTGTACTTCAGATGTCTTCCATTCATCAATCAAGAGTCCCATCCTTCGATGCTTGAATTTTGAGCTAGTTATTTTGATATGCTCCAAAACAGGTAAGATGCCACAAACTTCCAACCCCTCCCTCGCTGGATATATACCTAACTCTTTTCAGCCCTTTTTTCTTACCAGTTTTTAATTCTCCTCCCCCAAAGTCCCTTTTGTAAGCAGGTCGCTTTTTTTCCCATTTGCAGAGAGTTTTGCTCCTTTCCTATATATATATGCATGATTAATTATGTGTTTCCACTTCCATCATTTAGTTTTCTTGTGTGCGTTCAGCCGGTTTCGTTATACTCGCTGCTTACATCGCTTATGTCAGGTTTGTATTATGTCACAGTTTGTTATGCTGTTATTTGACATCAGATCTCATGCTGATCTGCTTGCGGCTGGTGACAGGTAGCATGCCACAAAAACAAACCCCAAACTACATCATTATCACACCTGTGAGGCACACGGTTCATGAAGAGAGTCCAAACGCGCCCTCTAGTAACAGAGCAAGGTAACTGCCGGCCAGGTCAAGAAGGGTGGACGGGGCTGGGTTATGCAGATGAACTCCCAGAAGTTCCCAGACTGAACCCAAGAGGATTCCATCCTCCAGAACGCTTTATCCAGCCCATTAAAGCATCCAGCGGGCCACAGGAACATCCAGGAAGGCCAATCCAGGCTTTGCTCCTGAAGGAACTGTAGTTCAAAACCCACCCTCATTTAAAAGTGGCCAGGGTTCCTCCTAGCTTTTTGGTCTATAGAACCTGGCCGTTCGTGGCCGTTCGTGGCCAGTGAGGGAAAGTTGAAAGCTGCATTCCCTGCTGTGTGATTTAAACACAGCCAGGCTCACAAGGGCACTTTTATTATGCCGAAGGAGGGCCTTGCAGACTGTCCATGCCTGAGCCGCAACTGTGCCTGCGTTCCCCAGAGCCTTTCGTGGGCACAGGGGCAAGACAATCACCAGAAACAGAAGTGTCGAAATTGGCTGCATCCCCTTGTGCTACCCCTCTTTGCCTCTTTTCGCATTTGCCTTTCATGCAGTCGCCTCACTATTTGGCCGCTAGGCTTGGGTGCCCCACCTGTCTTTTCTAGAGTTTATTTTGTGAGAGACTTTAAACATACTCCAAGGGTCTGCTTGAAGACCTCTCAAGTCCCTCACACAGCCAGAAAATACATTTTGAAATACTTGCTCATTCTCTGAAACTGCCCTCATGTAAACCTGCCCCACTGCATCTAACACCATAAAATGTACCATCCTTATTTCCTGAATCTTTGCTCAAAGACCTACGTTGGCTCTATCAGTATGCGCCCATGCTATCCCAACCAGCAACCTTATCATTTTAAACTGCCCCACCTCTATTCGAAAGAACCTGT
>NC_090927.1:38932476-38952476 GCF_040938575.1 Ambystoma mexicanum
CAAAACCCACCCTCATTTAAAAGTGGCCAGGGTTCCTCCTAGCTTTTTGGTCTATAGAACCTGTCTGTTCGTGGCCGTTCGTGGCCAGTGAGGGAAAGTTGAAAGCTGCATTCCCTGCTGTGTGATTTAAACACAGCCAGGCTCACAAGGGCACTTTTATTATGCCGAAGGAGGGCCTTGCAGACTGTCCATGCCTGAGCCGCAACTGTGCCTGCGTTCCCCAGAGCCTTTCGTGGGCACAGGGGCAAGACAATCACCAGAAACAGAAGTGTCGAAATTGGCTGCATCCCCTTGTGCTACCCCTCTTTGCCTCTTTTCGCATTTGCCTTTCATGCAGTCGCCTCACTATTTGGCCGCTAGGCTTGGGTGCCCCACCTGTCTTTTCTAGAGTTTATTTTGTGAGAGACTTTAAACATACTCCAAGGGTCTGCTTGAAGACCTCTCAAGTCCCTCACACAGCCAGAAAATACATTTTGAAATACTTGCTCATTCTCTGAAACTGCCCTCATGTAAACCTGCCCCACTGCATCTAACACCATAAAATGTACCATCCTTATTTCCTGAATCTTTGCTCAAAGACCTACGTTGGCTCTATCAGTATGCGCCCATGCTATCCCAACCAGCAACCTTATCATTTTAAACTGCCCCACCTCTATTCGAAAGAACCTGTTTGTTTGAACTGACCCCTCTTTTCCCCACTGGTTGGCCCCACTTACCTTTTTCTTTCCTTTACAGATTACGGCCTGGGTACCCTGGGCTTATCCGGACCAACTACAGAGCCATAACGCCACTAGGGCGGCGATGGACACTGCACGGAGGCTTATTAATATGAAAAACCATAGCAGGGTTCGTGCGGCATCAACCTTATATGCACAACCATGTTTTGCCATTAGTTCATAGTGCACCTGATGGGCTCTGGAAGGCACAAGGAGAAGGCGTGGGAACACAGGGCCAGAAAGTTTGCACAGGGACTGCTTACATTTGCAAAATACCAAACATTGTACTCATTCTGTCAACGTTTTTGAAAAGTTATTACCTGAAACATAAGAGGCCTGCCTTCTCTGAGGAAAGAACTCAGGACCTTCAAATTATGAGACTGACGCGCTGCCTACTGCACTAAGCAGGTTCGGCTGGAGTATGTTTGGAGAACCTGGTGGAGAAACAGATCCAAGACCACGCTACTCACAAAGTGCAGATAGAAATATTCAAATAAAATGCAGCTAGCCCCATTGGTTCTATGGTATTTTGCGATCATATTTCTTTTCTGCGTCAGTAAAGAATCCAATCCTCTGATTCACAAGGACCGCGTTGCGGTCTACTGAACATCATGCTACTCTTCATGTTTAGAAAGGATATGTCCAATTGAATTTGCTGAAACAAAAAACACTTGTGCCCTCTCTGAGGCTCGAACTCAGGACCTTCAGAATATGAGACTGACGCGCTGCCTACTGCGCTAAGAAGGCTCTGCTGGAGTATTTTTGGAGAACTTGGTGGAGGACCAGATCTGAGACAACGCTACTCACACAGTCCAGATAGAAATATTAAAATAAAATGCAGCTAGCCCCATTGGTTCTATGGTATTTTGCGATCATATTTCTTTTCTGCGTCAGTAAAGAATCCAATCCTCTGATTCACAAGGACCGCGTTGCGGTCTACTGAACATCATGCTACTCTTCATGTTTAGAAAGGATATGTCCAATTGAATTTGCTGAAACAAAAAACACTTGTGCCCTCTCTGAGGCTCGAACTCAGGACCTTCAGATTATGAGACTGACGCGCTGCCTACTGCGCTAAGAAGGCTCTGCTGGAGTATTTTTGGAGAACTTGGTGGAGAACCAGATCTGAGACAACGCTACTCACACAGTCCAGATAGAAATATTAAAATAAAATGCAGCTAGCCCCATTGGTTCTATGGTATTTTGCGATCATATTTCTTTTCTGCGTCAGTAAAGAATCCAATCCTGTGATTCACAAGGACCGCGTTGCGGTCTACTGAACATCATTCTCCTCTTCATGTTTAGAAAGGATATGTCCAATTGAATTTGCTGAAACAAAAAACACTTGTGCCCTCTCTGAGGCTCGAACTCAGGACCTTCAGATTATGAGACTGACGCGCTGCCTACTGCGCTAAGAAGGCTCCGTTGGAGGCTCTTTGGATAACCTGGTGGAGAGCATGATTTGAGACCACGCTACTCACAAAGTCCAGATAGAAATATTCAAATAAAACGCAGCTAGCCCCAATTGGTTCTTTGGTATTTGGCAATCATATTTCTTTTCTGCGTCAGTAAAGAATCCAATCCTGTGATTCACAAGGACCGCGTTGCGGTCTACTGAACATCATGCTCCTCTTCATGTTTAGAAAAAATATGTCCAATTGTATTTGTTGAAACAAAAAACACTTGTGCCCTCTCTGAGGCTCGAACTCAGGACCTTCAGATTATGAGACTGACGCGCTGCCTACTGCGCTAAGAAGGCTGCGATTTTATGATTTGTTGATGAAGATTATGTGACACAACTCCACACTCAAAACTCCAGAGAGAATACGATCCATCTGAAAAGCTTCACTTGAATGTATAGTGTTTTGTACTTCAGATGTCTTCCATTCATCAATCAAGAGTCCCATCCTTCGATGCTTGAATTTTGAGCTAGTTATTTTGATATGCTCCAAAACAGGTAAGATGCCACAAACTTCCAACCCCTCCCTCGCTGGATATATACCTAACTCTTTTCAGCCCTTTTTTCTTACCAGTTTTTAATTCTCCTCCCCCAAAGTCCCTTTTGTAAGCAGGTCGCTTTTTTTCCCATTTGCAGAGAGTTTTGCTCCTTTCCTATATATATATGCATGATTAATTATGTGTTTCCACTTCCATCATTTAGTTTTCTTGTGTGCGTTCAGCCGGTTTCGTTATACTCGCTGCTTACATCGCTTATGTCAGGTTTGTATTATGTCACAGTTTGTTATGCTGTTATTTGACATCAGATCTCATGCTGATCTGCTTGCGGCTGGTGACAGGTAGCATGCCACAAAAACAAACCCCAAACTACATCATTATCACACCTGTGAGGCACACGGTTCATGAAGAGAGTCCAAACGCGCCCTCTAGTAACAGAGCAAGGTAACTGCCGGCCAGGTCAAGAAGGGTGGACGGGGCTGGGTTATGCAGATGAACTCCCAGAAGTTCCCAGACTGAACCCAAGAGGATTCCATCCTCCAGAACGCTTTATCCAGCCCATTAAAGCATCCAGCGGGCCACAGGAACATCCAGGAAGGCCAATCCAGGCTTTGCTCCTGAAGGAACTGTAGTTCAAAACCCACCCTCATTTAAAAGTGGCCAGGGTTCCTCCTAGCTTTTTGGTCTATAGAACCTGGCCGTTCGTGGCCGTTCGTGGCCAGTGAGGGAAAGTTGAAAGCTGCATTCCCTGCTGTGTGATTTAAACACAGCCAGGCTCACAAGGGCACTTTTATTATGCCGAAGGAGGGCCTTGCAGACTGTCCATGCCTGAGCCGCAACTGTGCCTGCGTTCCCCAGAGCCTTTCGTGGGCACAGGGGCAAGACAATCACCAGAAACAGAAGTGTCGAAATTGGCTGCATCCCCTTGTGCTACCCCTCTTTGCCTCTTTTCGCATTTGCCTTTCATGCAGTCGCCTCACTATTTGGCCGCTAGGCTTGGGTGCCCCACCTGTCTTTTCTAGAGTTTATTTTGTGAGAGACTTTAAACATACTCCAAGGGTCTGCTTGAAGACCTCTCAAGTCCCTCACACAGCCAGAAAATACATTTTGAAATACTTGCTCATTCTCTGAAACTGCCCTCATGTAAACCTGCCCCACTGCATCTAACACCATAAAATGTACCATCCTTATTTCCTGAATCTTTGCTCAAAGACCTACGTTGGCTCTATCAGTATGCGCCCATGCTATCCCAACCAGCAACCTTATCATTTTAAACTGCCCCACCTCTATTCGAAAGAACCTGTTTGTTTGAACTGACCCCTCTTTTCCCCACTGGTTGGCCCCACTTACCTTTTTCTTTCCTTTACAGATTACGGCCTGGGTACCCTGGGCTTATCCGGACCAACTACAGAGCCATAACGCCACTAGGGCGGCGATGGACACTGCACGGAGGCTTATTAATATGAAAAACCATAGCAGGGTTCGTGCGGCATCAACCTTATATGCACAACCATGTTTTGCCATTAGTTCATAGTGCACCTGATGGGCTCTGGAAGGCACAAGGAGAAGGCGTGGGAACACAGGGCCAGAAAGTTTGCACAGGGACTGCTTACATTTGCAAAATACCAAACATTGTACTCATTCTGTCAACGTTTTTGAAAAGTTATTACCTGAAACATAAGAGGCCTGCCTTCTCTGAGGAAAGAACTCAGGACCTTCAAATTATGAGACTGACGCGCTGCCTACTGCACTAAGCAGGTTCGGCTGGAGTATGTTTGGAGAACCTGGTGGAGAAACAGATCCAAGACCACGCTACTCACAAAGTGCAGATAGAAATATTCAAATAAAATGCAGCTAGCCCCATTGGTTCTATGGTATTTTGCGATCATATTTCTTTTCTGCGTCAGTAAAGAATCCAATCCTCTGATTCACAAGGACCGCGTTGCGGTCTACTGAACATCATGCTACTCTTCATGTTTAGAAAGGATATGTCCAATTGAATTTGCTGAAACAAAAAACACTTGTGCCCTCTCTGAGGCTCGAACTCAGGACCTTCAGAATATGAGACTGACGCGCTGCCTACTGCGCTAAGAAGGCTCTGCTGGAGTATTTTTGGAGAACTTGGTGGAGGACCAGATCTGAGACAACGCTACTCACACAGTCCAGATAGAAATATTAAAATAAAATGCAGCTAGCCCCATTGGTTCTATGGTATTTTGCGATCATATTTCTTTTCTGCGTCAGTAAAGAATCCAATCCTCTGATTCACAAGGACCGCGTTGCGGTCTACTGAACATCATGCTACTCTTCATGTTTAGAAAGGATATGTCCAATTGAATTTGCTGAAACAAAAAACACTTGTGCCCTCTCTGAGGCTCGAACTCAGGACCTTCAGATTATGAGACTGACGCGCTGCCTACTGCGCTAAGAAGGCTCTGCTGGAGTATTTTTGGAGAACTTGGTGGAGAACCAGATCTGAGACAACGCTACTCACACAGTCCAGATAGAAATATTAAAATAAAATGCAGCTAGCCCCATTGGTTCTATGGTATTTTGCGATCATATTTCTTTTCTGCGTCAGTAAAGAATCCAATCCTGTGATTCACAAGGACCGCGTTGCGGTCTACTGAACATCATTCTCCTCTTCATGTTTAGAAAGGATATGTCCAATTGAATTTGCTGAAACAAAAAACACTTGTGCCCTCTCTGAGGCTCGAACTCAGGACCTTCAGATTATGAGACTGACGCGCTGCCTACTGCGCTAAGAAGGCTCCGTTGGAGGCTCTTTGGATAACCTGGTGGAGAGCATGATTTGAGACCACGCTACTCACAAAGTCCAGATAGAAATATTCAAATAAAACGCAGCTAGCCCCAATTGGTTCTTTGGTATTTGGCAATCATATTTCTTTTCTGCGTCAGTAAAGAATCCAATCCTGTGATTCACAAGGACCGCGTTGCGGTCTACTGAACATCATGCTCCTCTTCATGTTTAGAAAAAATATGTCCAATTGTATTTGTTGAAACAAAAAACACTTGTGCCCTCTCTGAGGCTCGAACTCAGGACCTTCAGATTATGAGACTGACGCGCTGCCTACTGCGCTAAGAAGGCTGCGATTTTATGATTTGTTGATGAAGATTATGTGACACAACTCCACACTCAAAACTCCAGAGAGAATACGATCCATCTGAAAAGCTTCACTTGAATGTATAGTGTTTTGTACTTCAGATGTCTTCCATTCATCAATCAAGAGTCCCATCCTTCGATGCTTGAATTTTGAGCTAGTTATTTTGATATGCTCCAAAACAGGTAAGATGCCACAAACTTCCAACCCCTCCCTCGCTGGATATATACCTAACTCTTTTCAGCCCTTTTTTCTTACCAGTTTTTAATTCTCCTCCCCCAAAGTCCCTTTTGTAAGCAGGTCGCTTTTTTTCCCATTTGCAGAGAGTTTTGCTCCTTTCCTATATATATATGCATGATTAATTATGTGTTTCCACTTCCATCATTTAGTTTTCTTGTGTGCGTTCAGCCGGTTTCGTTATACTCGCTGCTTACATCGCTTATGTCAGGTTTGTATTATGTCACAGTTTGTTATGCTGTTATTTGACATCAGATCTCATGCTGATCTGCTTGCGGCTGGTGACAGGTAGCATGCCACAAAAACAAACCCCAAACTACATCATTATCACACCTGTGAGGCACACGGTTCATGAAGAGAGTCCAAACGCGCCCTCTAGTAACAGAGCAAGGTAACTGCCGGCCAGGTCAAGAAGGGTGGACGGGGCTGGGTTATGCAGATGAACTCCCAGAAGTTCCCAGACTGAACCCAAGAGGATTCCATCCTCCAGAACGCTTTATCCAGCCCATTAAAGCATCCAGCGGGCCACAGGAACATCCAGGAAGGCCAATCCAGGCTTTGCTCCTGAAGGAACTGTAGTTCAAAACCCACCCTCATTTAAAAGTGGCCAGGGTTCCTCCTAGCTTTTTGGTCTATAGAACCTGGCCGTTCGTGGCCGTTCGTGGCCAGTGAGGGAAAGTTGAAAGCTGCATTCCCTGCTGTGTGATTTAAACACAGCCAGGCTCACAAGGGCACTTTTATTATGCCGAAGGAGGGCCTTGCAGACTGTCCATGCCTGAGCCGCAACTGTGCCTGCGTTCCCCAGAGCCTTTCGTGGGCACAGGGGCAAGACAATCACCAGAAACAGAAGTGTCGAAATTGGCTGCATCCCCTTGTGCTACCCCTCTTTGCCTCTTTTCGCATTTGCCTTTCATGCAGTCGCCTCACTATTTGGCCGCTAGGCTTGGGTGCCCCACCTGTCTTTTCTAGAGTTTATTTTGTGAGAGACTTTAAACATACTCCAAGGGTCTGCTTGAAGACCTCTCAAGTCCCTCACACAGCCAGAAAATACATTTTGAAATACTTGCTCATTCTCTGAAACTGCCCTCATGTAAACCTGCCCCACTGCATCTAACACCATAAAATGTACCATCCTTATTTCCTGAATCTTTGCTCAAAGACCTACGTTGGCTCTATCAGTATGCGCCCATGCTATCCCAACCAGCAACCTTATCATTTTAAACTGCCCCACCTCTATTCGAAAGAACCTGTTTGTTTGAACTGACCCCTCTTTTCCCCACTGGTTGGCCCCACTTACCTTTTTCTTTCCTTTACAGATTACGGCCTGGGTACCCTGGGCTTATCCGGACCAACTACAGAGCCATAACGCCACTAGGGCGGCGATGGACACTGCACGGAGGCTTATTAATATGAAAAACCATAGCAGGGTTCGTGCGGCATCAACCTTATATGCACAACCATGTTTTGCCATTAGTTCATAGTGCACCTGATGGGCTCTGGAAGGCACAAGGAGAAGGCGTGGGAACACAGGGCCAGAAAGTTTGCACAGGGACTGCTTACATTTGCAAAATACCAAACATTGTACTCATTCTGTCAACGTTTTTGAAAAGTTATTACCTGAAACATAAGAGGCCTGCCTTCTCTGAGGAAAGAACTCAGGACCTTCAAATTATGAGACTGACGCGCTGCCTACTGCACTAAGCAGGTTCGGCTGGAGTATGTTTGGAGAACCTGGTGGAGAAACAGATCCAAGACCACGCTACTCACAAAGTGCAGATAGAAATATTCAAATAAAATGCAGCTAGCCCCATTGGTTCTATGGTATTTTGCGATCATATTTCTTTTCTGCGTCAGTAAAGAATCCAATCCTCTGATTCACAAGGACCGCGTTGCGGTCTACTGAACATCATGCTACTCTTCATGTTTAGAAAGGATATGTCCAATTGAATTTGCTGAAACAAAAAACACTTGTGCCCTCTCTGAGGCTCGAACTCAGGACCTTCAGAAT
The DNA here is from genome assembly GCF_040938575.1 of Ambystoma mexicanum. Lineage (NCBI taxonomy): Eukaryota > Metazoa > Chordata > Amphibia > Caudata > Ambystomatidae > Ambystoma > Ambystoma mexicanum. The sequence goes on from NC_090927.1 coordinate 38,940,516, forward strand.
ATGAGACTGACGCGCTGCCTACTGCGCTAAGAAGGCTCTGCTGGAGTATTTTTGGAGAACTTGGTGGAGGACCAGATCTGAGACAACGCTACTCACACAGTCCAGATAGAAATATTAAAATAAAATGCAGCTAGCCCCATTGGTTCTATGGTATTTTGCGATCATATTTCTTTTCTGCGTCAGTAAAGAATCCAATCCTCTGATTCACAAGGACCGCGTTGCGGTCTACTGAACATCATGCTACTCTTCATGTTTAGAAAGGATATGTCCAATTGAATTTGCTGAAACAAAAAACACTTGTGCCCTCTCTGAGGCTCGAACTCAGGACCTTCAGATTATGAGACTGACGCGCTGCCTACTGCGCTAAGAAGGCTCTGCTGGAGTATTTTTGGAGAACTTGGTGGAGAACCAGATCTGAGACAACGCTACTCACACAGTCCAGATAGAAATATTAAAATAAAATGCAGCTAGCCCCATTGGTTCTATGGTATTTTGCGATCATATTTCTTTTCTGCGTCAGTAAAGAATCCAATCCTGTGATTCACAAGGACCGCGTTGCGGTCTACTGAACATCATTCTCCTCTTCATGTTTAGAAAGGATATGTCCAATTGAATTTGCTGAAACAAAAAACACTTGTGCCCTCTCTGAGGCTCGAACTCAGGACCTTCAGATTATGAGACTGACGCGCTGCCTACTGCGCTAAGAAGGCTCCGTTGGAGGCTCTTTGGATAACCTGGTGGAGAGCATGATTTGAGACCACGCTACTCACAAAGTCCAGATAGAAATATTCAAATAAAACGCAGCTAGCCCCAATTGGTTCTTTGGTATTTGGCAATCATATTTCTTTTCTGCGTCAGTAAAGAATCCAATCCTGTGATTCACAAGGACCGCGTTGCGGTCTACTGAACATCATGCTCCTCTTCATGTTTAGAAAAAATATGTCCAATTGTATTTGTTGAAACAAAAAACACTTGTGCCCTCTCTGAGGCTCGAACTCAGGACCTTCAGATTATGAGACTGACGCGCTGCCTACTGCGCTAAGAAGGCTGCGATTTTATGATTTGTTGATGAAGATTATGTGACACAACTCCACACTCAAAACTCCAGAGAGAATACGATCCATCTGAAAAGCTTCACTTGAATGTATAGTGTTTTGTACTTCAGATGTCTTCCATTCATCAATCAAGAGTCCCATCCTTCGATGCTTGAATTTTGAGCTAGTTATTTTGATATGCTCCAAAACAGGTAAGATGCCACAAACTTCCAACCCCTCCCTCGCTGGATATATACCTAACTCTTTTCAGCCCTTTTTTCTTACCAGTTTTTAATTCTCCTCCCCCAAAGTCCCTTTTGTAAGCAGGTCGCTTTTTTTCCCATTTGCAGAGAGTTTTGCTCCTTTCCTATATATATATGCATGATTAATTATGTGTTTCCACTTCCATCATTTAGTTTTCTTGTGTGCGTTCAGCCGGTTTCGTTATACTCGCTGCTTACATCGCTTATGTCAGGTTTGTATTATGTCACAGTTTGTTATGCTGTTATTTGACATCAGATCTCATGCTGATCTGCTTGCGGCTGGTGACAGGTAGCATGCCACAAAAACAAACCCCAAACTACATCATTATCACACCTGTGAGGCACACGGTTCATGAAGAGAGTCCAAACGCGCCCTCTAGTAACAGAGCAAGGTAACTGCCGGCCAGGTCAAGAAGGGTGGACGGGGCTGGGTTATGCAGATGAACTCCCAGAAGTTCCCAGACTGAACCCAAGAGGATTCCATCCTCCAGAACGCTTTATCCAGCCCATTAAAGCATCCAGCGGGCCACAGGAACATCCAGGAAGGCCAATCCAGGCTTTGCTCCTGAAGGAACTGTAGTTCAAAACCCACCCTCATTTAAAAGTGGCCAGGGTTCCTCCTAGCTTTTTGGTCTATAGAACCTGGCCGTTCGTGGCCGTTCGTGGCCAGTGAGGGAAAGTTGAAAGCTGCATTCCCTGCTGTGTGATTTAAACACAGCCAGGCTCACAAGGGCACTTTTATTATGCCGAAGGAGGGCCTTGCAGACTGTCCATGCCTGAGCCGCAACTGTGCCTGCGTTCCCCAGAGCCTTTCGTGGGCACAGGGGCAAGACAATCACCAGAAACAGAAGTGTCGAAATTGGCTGCATCCCCTTGTGCTACCCCTCTTTGCCTCTTTTCGCATTTGCCTTTCATGCAGTCGCCTCACTATTTGGCCGCTAGGCTTGGGTGCCCCACCTGTCTTTTCTAGAGTTTATTTTGTGAGAGACTTTAAACATACTCCAAGGGTCTGCTTGAAGACCTCTCAAGTCCCTCACACAGCCAGAAAATACATTTTGAAATACTTGCTCATTCTCTGAAACTGCCCTCATGTAAACCTGCCCCACTGCATCTAACACCATAAAATGTACCATCCTTATTTCCTGAATCTTTGCTCAAAGACCTACGTTGGCTCTATCAGTATGCGCCCATGCTATCCCAACCAGCAACCTTATCATTTTAAACTGCCCCACCTCTATTCGAAAGAACCTGTTTGTTTGAACTGACCCCTCTTTTCCCCACTGGTTGGCCCCACTTACCTTTTTCTTTCCTTTACAGATTACGGCCTGGGTACCCTGGGCTTATCCGGACCAACTACAGAGCCATAACGCCACTAGGGCGGCGATGGACACTGCACGGAGGCTTATTAATATGAAAAACCATAGCAGGGTTCGTGCGGCATCAACCTTATATGCACAACCATGTTTTGCCATTAGTTCATAGTGCACCTGATGGGCTCTGGAAGGCACAAGGAGAAGGCGTGGGAACACAGGGCCAGAAAGTTTGCACAGGGACTGCTTACATTTGCAAAATACCAAACATTGTACTCATTCTGTCAACGTTTTTGAAAAGTTATTACCTGAAACATAAGAGGCCTGCCTTCTCTGAGGAAAGAACTCAGGACCTTCAAATTATGAGACTGACGCGCTGCCTACTGCACTAAGCAGGTTCGGCTGGAGTATGTTTGGAGAACCTGGTGGAGAAACAGATCCAAGACCACGCTACTCACAAAGTGCAGATAGAAATATTCAAATAAAATGCAGCTAGCCCCATTGGTTCTATGGTATTTTGCGATCATATTTCTTTTCTGCGTCAGTAAAGAATCCAATCCTCTGATTCACAAGGACCGCGTTGCGGTCTACTGAACATCATGCTACTCTTCATGTTTAGAAAGGATATGTCCAATTGAATTTGCTGAAACAAAAAACACTTGTGCCCTCTCTGAGGCTCGAACTCAGGACCTTCAGAATATGAGACTGACGCGCTGCCTACTGCGCTAAGAAGGCTCTGCTGGAGTATTTTTGGAGAACTTGGTGGAGGACCAGATCTGAGACAACGCTACTCACACAGTCCAGATAGAAATATTAAAATAAAATGCAGCTAGCCCCATTGGTTCTATGGTATTTTGCGATCATATTTCTTTTCTGCGTCAGTAAAGAATCCAATCCTCTGATTCACAAGGACCGCGTTGCGGTCTACTGAACATCATGCTACTCTTCATGTTTAGAAAGGATATGTCCAATTGAATTTGCTGAAACAAAAAACACTTGTGCCCTCTCTGAGGCTCGAACTCAGGACCTTCAGATTATGAGACTGACGCGCTGCCTACTGCGCTAAGAAGGCTCTGCTGGAGTATTTTTGGAGAACTTGGTGGAGAACCAGATCTGAGACAACGCTACTCACACAGTCCAGATAGAAATATTAAAATAAAATGCAGCTAGCCCCATTGGTTCTATGGTATTTTGCGATCATATTTCTTTTCTGCGTCAGTAAAGAATCCAATCCTGTGATTCACAAGGACCGCGTTGCGGTCTACTGAACATCATTCTCCTCTTCATGTTTAGAAAGGATATGTCCAATTGAATTTGCTGAAACAAAAAACACTTGTGCCCTCTCTGAGGCTCGAACTCAGGACCTTCAGATTATGAGACTGACGCGCTGCCTACTGCGCTAAGAAGGCTCCGTTGGAGGCTCTTTGGATAACCTGGTGGAGAGCATGATTTGAGACCACGCTACTCACAAAGTCCAGATAGAAATATTCAAATAAAACGCAGCTAGCCCCAATTGGTTCTTTGGTATTTGGCAATCATATTTCTTTTCTGCGTCAGTAAAGAATCCAATCCTGTGATTCACAAGGACCGCGTTGCGGTCTACTGAACATCATGCTCCTCTTCATGTTTAGAAAAAATATGTCCAATTGTATTTGTTGAAACAAAAAACACTTGTGCCCTCTCTGAGGCTCGAACTCAGGACCTTCAGATTATGAGACTGACGCGCTGCCTACTGCGCTAAGAAGGCTGCGATTTTATGATTTGTTGATGAAGATTATGTGACACAACTCCACACTCAAAACTCCAGAGAGAATACGATCCATCTGAAAAGCTTCACTTGAATGTATAGTGTTTTGTACTTCAGATGTCTTCCATTCATCAATCAAGAGTCCCATCCTTCGATGCTTGAATTTTGAGCTAGTTATTTTGATATGCTCCAAAACAGGTAAGATGCCACAAACTTCCAACCCCTCCCTCGCTGGATATATACCTAACTCTTTTCAGCCCTTTTTTCTTACCAGTTTTTAATTCTCCTCCCCCAAAGTCCCTTTTGTAAGCAGGTCGCTTTTTTTCCCATTTGCAGAGAGTTTTGCTCCTTTCCTATATATATATGCATGATTAATTATGTGTTTCCACTTCCATCATTTAGTTTTCTTGTGTGCGTTCAGCCGGTTTCGTTATACTCGCTGCTTACATCGCTTATGTCAGGTTTGTATTATGTCACAGTTTGTTATGCTGTTATTTGACATCAGATCTCATGCTGATCTGCTTGCGGCTGGTGACAGGTAGCATGCCACAAAAACAAACCCCAAACTACATCATTATCACACCTGTGAGGCACACGGTTCATGAAGAGAGTCCAAACGCGCCCTCTAGTAACAGAGCAAGGTAACTGCCGGCCAGGTCAAGAAGGGTGGACGGGGCTGGGTTATGCAGATGAACTCCCAGAAGTTCCCAGACTGAACCCAAGAGGATTCCATCCTCCAGAACGCTTTATCCAGCCCATTAAAGCATCCAGCGGGCCACAGGAACATCCAGGAAGGCCAATCCAGGCTTTGCTCCTGAAGGAACTGTAGTTCAAAACCCACCCTCATTTAAAAGTGGCCAGGGTTCCTCCTAGCTTTTTGGTCTATAGAACCTGGCCGTTCGTGGCCGTTCGTGGCCAGTGAGGGAAAGTTGAAAGCTGCATTCCCTGCTGTGTGATTTAAACACAGCCAGGCTCACAAGGGCACTTTTATTATGCCGAAGGAGGGCCTTGCAGACTGTCCATGCCTGAGCCGCAACTGTGCCTGCGTTCCCCAGAGCCTTTCGTGGGCACAGGGGCAAGACAATCACCAGAAACAGAAGTGTCGAAATTGGCTGCATCCCCTTGTGCTACCCCTCTTTGCCTCTTTTCGCATTTGCCTTTCATGCAGTCGCCTCACTATTTGGCCGCTAGGCTTGGGTGCCCCACCTGTCTTTTCTAGAGTTTATTTTGTGAGAGACTTTAAACATACTCCAAGGGTCTGCTTGAAGACCTCTCAAGTCCCTCACACAGCCAGAAAATACATTTTGAAATACTTGCTCATTCTCTGAAACTGCCCTCATGTAAACCTGCCCCACTGCATCTAACACCATAAAATGTACCATCCTTATTTCCTGAATCTTTGCTCAAAGACCTACGTTGGCTCTATCAGTATGCGCCCATGCTATCCCAACCAGCAACCTTATCATTTTAAACTGCCCCACCTCTATTCGAAAGAACCTGTTTGTTTGAACTGACCCCTCTTTTCCCCACTGGTTGGCCCCACTTACCTTTTTCTTTCCTTTACAGATTACGGCCTGGGTACCCTGGGCTTATCCGGACCAACTACAGAGCCATAACGCCACTAGGGCGGCGATGGACACTGCACGGAGGCTTATTAATATGAAAAACCATAGCAGGGTTCGTGCGGCATCAACCTTATATGCACAACCATGTTTTGCCATTAGTTCATAGTGCACCTGATGGGCTCTGGAAGGCACAAGGAGAAGGCGTGGGAACACAGGGCCAGAAAGTTTGCACAGGGACTGCTTACATTTGCAAAATACCAAACATTGTACTCATTCTGTCAACGTTTTTGAAAAGTTATTACCTGAAACATAAGAGGCCTGCCTTCTCTGAGGAAAGAACTCAGGACCTTCAAATTATGAGACTGACGCGCTGCCTACTGCACTAAGCAGGTTCGGCTGGAGTATGTTTGGAGAACCTGGTGGAGAAACAGATCCAAGACCACGCTACTCACAAAGTGCAGATAGAAATATTCAAATAAAATGCAGCTAGCCCCATTGGTTCTATGGTATTTTGCGATCATATTTCTTTTCTGCGTCAGTAAAGAATCCAATCCTCTGATTCACAAGGACCGCGTTGCGGTCTACTGAACATCATGCTACTCTTCATGTTTAGAAAGGATATGTCCAATTGAATTTGCTGAAACAAAAAACACTTGTGCCCTCTCTGAGGCTCGAACTCAGGACCTTCAGAATATGAGACTGACGCGCTGCCTACTGCGCTAAGAAGGCTCTGCTGGAGTATTTTTGGAGAACTTGGTGGAGGACCAGATCTGAGACAACGCTACTCACACAGTCCAGATAGAAATATTAAAATAAAATGCAGCTAGCCCCATTGGTTCTATGGTATTTTGCGATCATATTTCTTTTCTGCGTCAGTAAAGAATCCAATCCTCTGATTCACAAGGACCGCGTTGCGGTCTACTGAACATCATGCTACTCTTCATGTTTAGAAAGGATATGTCCAATTGAATTTGCTGAAACAAAAAACACTTGTGCCCTCTCTGAGGCTCGAACTCAGGACCTTCAGATTATGAGACTGACGCGCTGCCTACTGCGCTAAGAAGGCTCTGCTGGAGTATTTTTGGAGAACTTGGTGGAGAACCAGATCTGAGACAACGCTACTCACACAGTCCAGATAGAAATATTAAAATAAAATGCAGCTAGCCCCATTGGTTCTATGGTATTTTGCGATCATATTTCTTTTCTGCGTCAGTAAAGAATCCAATCCTGTGATTCACAAGGACCGCGTTGCGGTCTACTGAACATCATTCTCCTCTTCATGTTTAGAAAGGATATGTCCAATTGAATTTGCTGAAACAAAAAACACTTGTGCCCTCTCTGAGGCTCGAACTCAGGACCTTCAGATTATGAGACTGACGCGCTGCCTACTGCGCTAAGAAGGCTCCGTTGGAGGCTCTTTGGATAACCTGGTGGAGAGCATGATTTGAGACCACGCTACTCACAAAGTCCAGATAGAAATATTCAAATAAAACGCAGCTAGCCCCAATTGGTTCTTTGGTATTTGGCAATCATATTTCTTTTCTGCGTCAGTAAAGAATCCAATCCTGTGATTCACAAGGACCGCGTTGCGGTCTACTGAACATCATGCTCCTCTTCATGTTTAGAAAAAATATGTCCAATTGTATTTGTTGAAACAAAAAACACTTGTGCCCTCTCTGAGGCTCGAACTCAGGACCTTCAGATTATGAGACTGACGCGCTGCCTACTGCGCTAAGAAGGCTGCGATTTTATGATTTGTTGATGAAGATTATGTGACACAACTCCACACTCAAAACTCCAGAGAGAATACGATCCATCTGAAAAGCTTCACTTGAATGTATAGTGTTTTGTACTTCAGATGTCTTCCATTCATCAATCAAGAGTCCCATCCTTCGATGCTTGAATTTTGAGCTAGTTATTTTGATATGCTCCAAAACAGGTAAGATGCCACAAACTTCCAACCCCTCCCTCGCTGGATATATACCTAACTCTTTTCAGCCCTTTTTTCTTACCAGTTTTTAATTCTCCTCCCCCAAAGTCCCTTTTGTAAGCAGGTCGCTTTTTTTCCCATTTGCAGAGAGTTTTGCTCCTTTCCTATATATATATGCATGATTAATTATGTGTTTCCACTTCCATCATTTAGTTTTCTTGTGTGCGTTCAGCCGGTTTCGTTATACTCGCTGCTTACATCGCTTATGTCAGGTTTGTATTATGTCACAGTTTGTTATGCTGTTATTTGACATCAGATCTCATGCTGATCTGCTTGCGGCTGGTGACAGGTAGCATGCCACAAAAACAAACCCCAAACTACATCATTATCACACCTGTGAGGCACACGGTTCATGAAGAGAGTCCAAACGCGCCCTCTAGTAACAGAGCAAGGTAACTGCCGGCCAGGTCAAGAAGGGTGGACGGGGCTGGGTTATGCAGATGAACTCCCAGAAGTTCCCAGACTGAACCCAAGAGGATTCCATCCTCCAGAACGCTTTATCCAGCCCATTAAAGCATCCAGCGGGCCACAGGAACATCCAGGAAGGCCAATCCAGGCTTTGCTCCTGAAGGAACTGTAGTTCAAAACCCACCCTCATTTAAAAGTGGCCAGGGTTCCTCCTAGCTTTTTGGTCTATAGAACCTGGCCGTTCGTGGCCGTTCGTGGCCAGTGAGGGAAAGTTGAAAGCTGCATTCCCTGCTGTGTGATTTAAACACAGCCAGGCTCACAAGGGCACTTTTATTATGCCGAAGGAGGGCCTTGCAGACTGTCCATGCCTGAGCCGCAACTGTGCCTGCGTTCCCCAGAGCCTTTCGTGGGCACAGGGGCAAGACAATCACCAGAAACAGAAGTGTCGAAATTGGCTGCATCCCCTTGTGCTACCCCTCTTTGCCTCTTTTCGCATTTGCCTTTCATGCAGTCGCCTCACTATTTGGCCGCTAGGCTTGGGTGCCCCACCTGTCTTTTCTAGAGTTTATTTTGTGAGAGACTTTAAACATACTCCAAGGGTCTGCTTGAAGACCTCTCAAGTCCCTCACACAGCCAGAAAATACATTTTGAAATACTTGCTCATTCTCTGAAACTGCCCTCATGTAAACCTGCCCCACTGCATCTAACACCATAAAATGTACCATCCTTATTTCCTGAATCTTTGCTCAAAGACCTACGTTGGCTCTATCAGTATGCGCCCATGCTATCCCAACCAGCAACCTTATCATTTTAAACTGCCCCACCTCTATTCGAAAGAACCTGTTTGTTTGAACTGACCCCTCTTTTCCCCACTGGTTGGCCCCACTTACCTTTTTCTTTCCTTTACAGATTACGGCCTGGGTACCCTGGGCTTATCCGGACCAACTACAGAGCCATAACGCCACTAGGGCGGCGATGGACACTGCACGGAGGCTTATTAATATGAAAAACCATAGCAGGGTTCGTGCGGCATCAACCTTATATGCACAACCATGTTTTGCCATTAGTTCATAGTGCACCTGATGGGCTCTGGAAGGCACAAGGAGAAGGCGTGGGAACACAGGGCCAGAAAGTTTGCACAGGGACTGCTTACATTTGCAAAATACCAAACATTGTACTCATTCTGTCAACGTTTTTGAAAAGTTATTACCTGAAACATAAGAGGCCTGCCTTCTCTGAGGAAAGAACTCAGGACCTTCAAATTATGAGACTGACGCGCTGCCTACTGCACTAAGCAGGTTCGGCTGGAGTATGTTTGGAGAACCTGGTGGAGAAACAGATCCAAGACCACGCTACTCACAAAGTGCAGATAGAAATATTCAAATAAAATGCAGCTAGCCCCATTGGTTCTATGGTATTTTGCGATCATATTTCTTTTCTGCGTCAGTAAAGAATCCAATCCTCTGATTCACAAGGACCGCGTTGCGGTCTACTGAACATCATGCTACTCTTCATGTTTAGAAAGGATATGTCCAATTGAATTTGCTGAAACAAAAAACACTTGTGCCCTCTCTGAGGCTCGAACTCAGGACCTTCAGAATATGAGACTGACGCGCTGCCTACTGCGCTAAGAAGGCTCTGCTGGAGTATTTTTGGAGAACTTGGTGGAGGACCAGATCTGAGACAACGCTACTCACACAGTCCAGATAGAAATATTAAAATAAAATGCAGCTAGCCCCATTGGTTCTATGGTATTTTGCGATCATATTTCTTTTCTGCGTCAGTAAAGAATCCAATCCTCTGATTCACAAGGACCGCGTTGCGGTCTACTGAACATCATGCTACTCTTCATGTTTAGAAAGGATATGTCCAATTGAATTTGCTGAAACAAAAAACACTTGTGCCCTCTCTGAGGCTCGAACTCAGGACCTTCAGATTATGAGACTGACGCGCTGCCTACTGCGCTAAGAAGGCTCTGCTGGAGTATTTTTGGAGAACTTGGTGGAGAACCAGATCTGAGACAACGCTACTCACACAGTCCAGATAGAAATATTAAAATAAAATGCAGCTAGCCCCATTGGTTCTATGGTATTTTGCGATCATATTTCTTTTCTGCGTCAGTAAAGAATCCAATCCTGTGATTCACAAGGACCGCGTTGCGGTCTACTGAACATCATTCTCCTCTTCATGTTTAGAAAGGATATGTCCAATTGAATTTGCTGAAACAAAAAACACTTGTGCCCTCTCTGAGGCTCGAACTCAGGACCTTCAGATTATGAGACTGACGCGCTGCCTACTGCGCTAAGAAGGCTCCGTTGGAGGCTCTTTGGATAACCTGGTGGAGAGCATGATTTGAGACCACGCTACTCACAAAGTCCAGATAGAAATATTCAAATAAAACGCAGCTAGCCCCAATTGGTTCTTTGGTATTTGGCAATCATATTTCTTTTCTGCGTCAGTAAAGAATCCAATCCTGTGATTCACAAGGACCGCGTTGCGGTCTACTGAACATCATGCTCCTCTTCATGTTTAGAAAAAATATGTCCAATTGTATTTGTTGAAACAAAAAACACTTGTGCCCTCTCTGAGGCTCGAACTCAGGACCTTCAGATTATGAGACTGACGCGCTGCCTACTGCGCTAAGAAGGCTGCGATTTTATGATTTGTTGATGAAGATTATGTGACACAACTCCACACTCAAAACTCCAGAGAGAATACGATCCATCTGAAAAGCTTCACTTGAATGTATAGTGTTTTGTACTTCAGATGTCTTCCATTCATCAATCAAGAGTCCCATCCTTCGATGCTTGAATTTTGAGCTAGTTATTTTGATATGCTCCAAAACAGGTAAGATGCCACAAACTTCCAACCCCTCCCTCGCTGGATATATACCTAACTCTTTTCAGCCCTTTTTTCTTACCAGTTTTTAATTCTCCTCCCCCAAAGTCCCTTTTGTAAGCAGGTCGCTTTTTTTCCCATTTGCAGAGAGTTTTGCTCCTTTCCTATATATATATGCATGATTAATTATGTGTTTCCACTTCCATCATTTAGTTTTCTTGTGTGCGTTCAGCCGGTTTCGTTATACTCGCTGCTTACATCGCTTATGTCAGGTTTGTATTATGTCACAGTTTGTTATGCTGTTATTTGACATCAGATCTCATGCTGATCTGCTTGCGGCTGGTGACAGGTAGCATGCCACAAAAACAAACCCCAAACTACATCATTATCACACCTGTGAGGCACACGGTTCATGAAGAGAGTCCAAACGCGCCCTCTAGTAACAGAGCAAGGTAACTGCCGGCCAGGTCAAGAAGGGTGGACGGGGCTGGGTTATGCAGATGAACTCCCAGAAGTTCCCAGACTGAACCCAAGAGGATTCCATCCTCCAGAACGCTTTATCCAGCCCATTAAAGCATCCAGCGGGCCACAGGAACATCCAGGAAGGCCAATCCAGGCTTTGCTCCTGAAGGAACTGTAGTTCAAAACCCACCCTCATTTAAAAGTGGCCAGGGTTCCTCCTAGCTTTTTGGTCTATAGAACCTGGCCGTTCGTGGCCGTTCGTGGCCAGTGAGGGAAAGTTGAAAGCTGCATTCCCTGCTGTGTGATTTAAACACAGCCAGGCTCACAAGGGCACTTTTATTATG
>NC_090927.1:38957476-38969976 GCF_040938575.1 Ambystoma mexicanum
GCGCTAAGAAGGCTGCGATTTTATGATTTGTTGATGAAGATTATGTGACACAACTCCACACTCAAAACTCCAGAGAGAATACGATCCATCTGAAAAGCTTCACTTGAATGTATAGTGTTTTGTACTTCAGATGTCTTCCATTCATCAATCAAGAGTCCCATCCTTCGATGCTTGAATTTTGAGCTAGTTATTTTGATATGCTCCAAAACAGGTAAGATGCCACAAACTTCCAACCCCTCCCTCGCTGGATATATACCTAACTCTTTTCAGCCCTTTTTTCTTACCAGTTTTTAATTCTCCTCCCCCAAAGTCCCTTTTGTAAGCAGGTCGCTTTTTTTCCCATTTGCAGAGAGTTTTGCTCCTTTCCTATATATATATGCATGATTAATTATGTGTTTCCACTTCCATCATTTAGTTTTCTTGTGTGCGTTCAGCCGGTTTCGTTATACTCGCTGCTTACATCGCTTATGTCAGGTTTGTATTATGTCACAGTTTGTTATGCTGTTATTTGACATCAGATCTCATGCTGATCTGCTTGCGGCTGGTGACAGGTAGCATGCCACAAAAACAAACCCCAAACTACATCATTATCACACCTGTGAGGCACACGGTTCATGAAGAGAGTCCAAACGCGCCCTCTAGTAACAGAGCAAGGTAACTGCCGGCCAGGTCAAGAAGGGTGGACGGGGCTGGGTTATGCAGATGAACTCCCAGAAGTTCCCAGACTGAACCCAAGAGGATTCCATCCTCCAGAACGCTTTATCCAGCCCATTAAAGCATCCAGCGGGCCACAGGAACATCCAGGAAGGCCAATCCAGGCTTTGCTCCTGAAGGAACTGTAGTTCAAAACCCACCCTCATTTAAAAGTGGCCAGGGTTCCTCCTAGCTTTTTGGTCTATAGAACCTGGCCGTTCGTGGCCGTTCGTGGCCAGTGAGGGAAAGTTGAAAGCTGCATTCCCTGCTGTGTGATTTAAACACAGCCAGGCTCACAAGGGCACTTTTATTATGCCGAAGGAGGGCCTTGCAGACTGTCCATGCCTGAGCCGCAACTGTGCCTGCGTTCCCCAGAGCCTTTCGTGGGCACAGGGGCAAGACAATCACCAGAAACAGAAGTGTCGAAATTGGCTGCATCCCCTTGTGCTACCCCTCTTTGCCTCTTTTCGCATTTGCCTTTCATGCAGTCGCCTCACTATTTGGCCGCTAGGCTTGGGTGCCCCACCTGTCTTTTCTAGAGTTTATTTTGTGAGAGACTTTAAACATACTCCAAGGGTCTGCTTGAAGACCTCTCAAGTCCCTCACACAGCCAGAAAATACATTTTGAAATACTTGCTCATTCTCTGAAACTGCCCTCATGTAAACCTGCCCCACTGCATCTAACACCATAAAATGTACCATCCTTATTTCCTGAATCTTTGCTCAAAGACCTACGTTGGCTCTATCAGTATGCGCCCATGCTATCCCAACCAGCAACCTTATCATTTTAAACTGCCCCACCTCTATTCGAAAGAACCTGTTTGTTTGAACTGACCCCTCTTTTCCCCACTGGTTGGCCCCACTTACCTTTTTCTTTCCTTTACAGATTACGGCCTGGGTACCCTGGGCTTATCCGGACCAACTACAGAGCCATAACGCCACTAGGGCGGCGATGGACACTGCACGGAGGCTTATTAATATGAAAAACCATAGCAGGGTTCGTGCGGCATCAACCTTATATGCACAACCATGTTTTGCCATTAGTTCATAGTGCACCTGATGGGCTCTGGAAGGCACAAGGAGAAGGCGTGGGAACACAGGGCCAGAAAGTTTGCACAGGGACTGCTTACATTTGCAAAATACCAAACATTGTACTCATTCTGTCAACGTTTTTGAAAAGTTATTACCTGAAACATAAGAGGCCTGCCTTCTCTGAGGAAAGAACTCAGGACCTTCAAATTATGAGACTGACGCGCTGCCTACTGCACTAAGCAGGTTCGGCTGGAGTATGTTTGGAGAACCTGGTGGAGAAACAGATCCAAGACCACGCTACTCACAAAGTGCAGATAGAAATATTCAAATAAAATGCAGCTAGCCCCATTGGTTCTATGGTATTTTGCGATCATATTTCTTTTCTGCGTCAGTAAAGAATCCAATCCTCTGATTCACAAGGACCGCGTTGCGGTCTACTGAACATCATGCTACTCTTCATGTTTAGAAAGGATATGTCCAATTGAATTTGCTGAAACAAAAAACACTTGTGCCCTCTCTGAGGCTCGAACTCAGGACCTTCAGAATATGAGACTGACGCGCTGCCTACTGCGCTAAGAAGGCTCTGCTGGAGTATTTTTGGAGAACTTGGTGGAGGACCAGATCTGAGACAACGCTACTCACACAGTCCAGATAGAAATATTAAAATAAAATGCAGCTAGCCCCATTGGTTCTATGGTATTTTGCGATCATATTTCTTTTCTGCGTCAGTAAAGAATCCAATCCTCTGATTCACAAGGACCGCGTTGCGGTCTACTGAACATCATGCTACTCTTCATGTTTAGAAAGGATATGTCCAATTGAATTTGCTGAAACAAAAAACACTTGTGCCCTCTCTGAGGCTCGAACTCAGGACCTTCAGATTATGAGACTGACGCGCTGCCTACTGCGCTAAGAAGGCTCTGCTGGAGTATTTTTGGAGAACTTGGTGGAGAACCAGATCTGAGACAACGCTACTCACACAGTCCAGATAGAAATATTAAAATAAAATGCAGCTAGCCCCATTGGTTCTATGGTATTTTGCGATCATATTTCTTTTCTGCGTCAGTAAAGAATCCAATCCTGTGATTCACAAGGACCGCGTTGCGGTCTACTGAACATCATTCTCCTCTTCATGTTTAGAAAGGATATGTCCAATTGAATTTGCTGAAACAAAAAACACTTGTGCCCTCTCTGAGGCTCGAACTCAGGACCTTCAGATTATGAGACTGACGCGCTGCCTACTGCGCTAAGAAGGCTCCGTTGGAGGCTCTTTGGATAACCTGGTGGAGAGCATGATTTGAGACCACGCTACTCACAAAGTCCAGATAGAAATATTCAAATAAAACGCAGCTAGCCCCAATTGGTTCTTTGGTATTTGGCAATCATATTTCTTTTCTGCGTCAGTAAAGAATCCAATCCTGTGATTCACAAGGACCGCGTTGCGGTCTACTGAACATCATGCTCCTCTTCATGTTTAGAAAAAATATGTCCAATTGTATTTGTTGAAACAAAAAACACTTGTGCCCTCTCTGAGGCTCGAACTCAGGACCTTCAGATTATGAGACTGACGCGCTGCCTACTGCGCTAAGAAGGCTGCGATTTTATGATTTGTTGATGAAGATTATGTGACACAACTCCACACTCAAAACTCCAGAGAGAATACGATCCATCTGAAAAGCTTCACTTGAATGTATAGTGTTTTGTACTTCAGATGTCTTCCATTCATCAATCAAGAGTCCCATCCTTCGATGCTTGAATTTTGAGCTAGTTATTTTGATATGCTCCAAAACAGGTAAGATGCCACAAACTTCCAACCCCTCCCTCGCTGGATATATACCTAACTCTTTTCAGCCCTTTTTTCTTACCAGTTTTTAATTCTCCTCCCCCAAAGTCCCTTTTGTAAGCAGGTCGCTTTTTTTCCCATTTGCAGAGAGTTTTGCTCCTTTCCTATATATATATGCATGATTAATTATGTGTTTCCACTTCCATCATTTAGTTTTCTTGTGTGCGTTCAGCCGGTTTCGTTATACTCGCTGCTTACATCGCTTATGTCAGGTTTGTATTATGTCACAGTTTGTTATGCTGTTATTTGACATCAGATCTCATGCTGATCTGCTTGCGGCTGGTGACAGGTAGCATGCCACAAAAACAAACCCCAAACTACATCATTATCACACCTGTGAGGCACACGGTTCATGAAGAGAGTCCAAACGCGCCCTCTAGTAACAGAGCAAGGTAACTGCCGGCCAGGTCAAGAAGGGTGGACGGGGCTGGGTTATGCAGATGAACTCCCAGAAGTTCCCAGACTGAACCCAAGAGGATTCCATCCTCCAGAACGCTTTATCCAGCCCATTAAAGCATCCAGCGGGCCACAGGAACATCCAGGAAGGCCAATCCAGGCTTTGCTCCTGAAGGAACTGTAGTTCAAAACCCACCCTCATTTAAAAGTGGCCAGGGTTCCTCCTAGCTTTTTGGTCTATAGAACCTGGCCGTTCGTGGCCGTTCGTGGCCAGTGAGGGAAAGTTGAAAGCTGCATTCCCTGCTGTGTGATTTAAACACAGCCAGGCTCACAAGGGCACTTTTATTATGCCGAAGGAGGGCCTTGCAGACTGTCCATGCCTGAGCCGCAACTGTGCCTGCGTTCCCCAGAGCCTTTCGTGGGCACAGGGGCAAGACAATCACCAGAAACAGAAGTGTCGAAATTGGCTGCATCCCCTTGTGCTACCCCTCTTTGCCTCTTTTCGCATTTGCCTTTCATGCAGTCGCCTCACTATTTGGCCGCTAGGCTTGGGTGCCCCACCTGTCTTTTCTAGAGTTTATTTTGTGAGAGACTTTAAACATACTCCAAGGGTCTGCTTGAAGACCTCTCAAGTCCCTCACACAGCCAGAAAATACATTTTGAAATACTTGCTCATTCTCTGAAACTGCCCTCATGTAAACCTGCCCCACTGCATCTAACACCATAAAATGTACCATCCTTATTTCCTGAATCTTTGCTCAAAGACCTACGTTGGCTCTATCAGTATGCGCCCATGCTATCCCAACCAGCAACCTTATCATTTTAAACTGCCCCACCTCTATTCGAAAGAACCTGTTTGTTTGAACTGACCCCTCTTTTCCCCACTGGTTGGCCCCACTTACCTTTTTCTTTCCTTTACAGATTACGGCCTGGGTACCCTGGGCTTATCCGGACCAACTACAGAGCCATAACGCCACTAGGGCGGCGATGGACACTGCACGGAGGCTTATTAATATGAAAAACCATAGCAGGGTTCGTGCGGCATCAACCTTATATGCACAACCATGTTTTGCCATTAGTTCATAGTGCACCTGATGGGCTCTGGAAGGCACAAGGAGAAGGCGTGGGAACACAGGGCCAGAAAGTTTGCACAGGGACTGCTTACATTTGCAAAATACCAAACATTGTACTCATTCTGTCAACGTTTTTGAAAAGTTATTACCTGAAACATAAGAGGCCTGCCTTCTCTGAGGAAAGAACTCAGGACCTTCAAATTATGAGACTGACGCGCTGCCTACTGCACTAAGCAGGTTCGGCTGGAGTATGTTTGGAGAACCTGGTGGAGAAACAGATCCAAGACCACGCTACTCACAAAGTGCAGATAGAAATATTCAAATAAAATGCAGCTAGCCCCATTGGTTCTATGGTATTTTGCGATCATATTTCTTTTCTGCGTCAGTAAAGAATCCAATCCTCTGATTCACAAGGACCGCGTTGCGGTCTACTGAACATCATGCTACTCTTCATGTTTAGAAAGGATATGTCCAATTGAATTTGCTGAAACAAAAAACACTTGTGCCCTCTCTGAGGCTCGAACTCAGGACCTTCAGAATATGAGACTGACGCGCTGCCTACTGCGCTAAGAAGGCTCTGCTGGAGTATTTTTGGAGAACTTGGTGGAGGACCAGATCTGAGACAACGCTACTCACACAGTCCAGATAGAAATATTAAAATAAAATGCAGCTAGCCCCATTGGTTCTATGGTATTTTGCGATCATATTTCTTTTCTGCGTCAGTAAAGAATCCAATCCTCTGATTCACAAGGACCGCGTTGCGGTCTACTGAACATCATGCTACTCTTCATGTTTAGAAAGGATATGTCCAATTGAATTTGCTGAAACAAAAAACACTTGTGCCCTCTCTGAGGCTCGAACTCAGGACCTTCAGATTATGAGACTGACGCGCTGCCTACTGCGCTAAGAAGGCTCTGCTGGAGTATTTTTGGAGAACTTGGTGGAGAACCAGATCTGAGACAACGCTACTCACACAGTCCAGATAGAAATATTAAAATAAAATGCAGCTAGCCCCATTGGTTCTATGGTATTTTGCGATCATATTTCTTTTCTGCGTCAGTAAAGAATCCAATCCTGTGATTCACAAGGACCGCGTTGCGGTCTACTGAACATCATTCTCCTCTTCATGTTTAGAAAGGATATGTCCAATTGAATTTGCTGAAACAAAAAACACTTGTGCCCTCTCTGAGGCTCGAACTCAGGACCTTCAGATTATGAGACTGACGCGCTGCCTACTGCGCTAAGAAGGCTCCGTTGGAGGCTCTTTGGATAACCTGGTGGAGAGCATGATTTGAGACCACGCTACTCACAAAGTCCAGATAGAAATATTCAAATAAAACGCAGCTAGCCCCAATTGGTTCTTTGGTATTTGGCAATCATATTTCTTTTCTGCGTCAGTAAAGAATCCAATCCTGTGATTCACAAGGACCGCGTTGCGGTCTACTGAACATCATGCTCCTCTTCATGTTTAGAAAAAATATGTCCAATTGTATTTGTTGAAACAAAAAACACTTGTGCCCTCTCTGAGGCTCGAACTCAGGACCTTCAGATTATGAGACTGACGCGCTGCCTACTGCGCTAAGAAGGCTGCGATTTTATGATTTGTTGATGAAGATTATGTGACACAACTCCACACTCAAAACTCCAGAGAGAATACGATCCATCTGAAAAGCTTCACTTGAATGTATAGTGTTTTGTACTTCAGATGTCTTCCATTCATCAATCAAGAGTCCCATCCTTCGATGCTTGAATTTTGAGCTAGTTATTTTGATATGCTCCAAAACAGGTAAGATGCCACAAACTTCCAACCCCTCCCTCGCTGGATATATACCTAACTCTTTTCAGCCCTTTTTTCTTACCAGTTTTTAATTCTCCTCCCCCAAAGTCCCTTTTGTAAGCAGGTCGCTTTTTTTCCCATTTGCAGAGAGTTTTGCTCCTTTCCTATATATATATGCATGATTAATTATGTGTTTCCACTTCCATCATTTAGTTTTCTTGTGTGCGTTCAGCCGGTTTCGTTATACTCGCTGCTTACATCGCTTATGTCAGGTTTGTATTATGTCACAGTTTGTTATGCTGTTATTTGACATCAGATCTCATGCTGATCTGCTTGCGGCTGGTGACAGGTAGCATGCCACAAAAACAAACCCCAAACTACATCATTATCACACCTGTGAGGCACACGGTTCATGAAGAGAGTCCAAACGCGCCCTCTAGTAACAGAGCAAGGTAACTGCCGGCCAGGTCAAGAAGGGTGGACGGGGCTGGGTTATGCAGATGAACTCCCAGAAGTTCCCAGACTGAACCCAAGAGGATTCCATCCTCCAGAACGCTTTATCCAGCCCATTAAAGCATCCAGCGGGCCACAGGAACATCCAGGAAGGCCAATCCAGGCTTTGCTCCTGAAGGAACTGTAGTTCAAAACCCACCCTCATTTAAAAGTGGCCAGGGTTCCTCCTAGCTTTTTGGTCTATAGAACCTGGCCGTTCGTGGCCGTTCGTGGCCAGTGAGGGAAAGTTGAAAGCTGCATTCCCTGCTGTGTGATTTAAACACAGCCAGGCTCACAAGGGCACTTTTATTATGCCGAAGGAGGGCCTTGCAGACTGTCCATGCCTGAGCCGCAACTGTGCCTGCGTTCCCCAGAGCCTTTCGTGGGCACAGGGGCAAGACAATCACCAGAAACAGAAGTGTCGAAATTGGCTGCATCCCCTTGTGCTACCCCTCTTTGCCTCTTTTCGCATTTGCCTTTCATGCAGTCGCCTCACTATTTGGCCGCTAGGCTTGGGTGCCCCACCTGTCTTTTCTAGAGTTTATTTTGTGAGAGACTTTAAACATACTCCAAGGGTCTGCTTGAAGACCTCTCAAGTCCCTCACACAGCCAGAAAATACATTTTGAAATACTTGCTCATTCTCTGAAACTGCCCTCATGTAAACCTGCCCCACTGCATCTAACACCATAAAATGTACCATCCTTATTTCCTGAATCTTTGCTCAAAGACCTACGTTGGCTCTATCAGTATGCGCCCATGCTATCCCAACCAGCAACCTTATCATTTTAAACTGCCCCACCTCTATTCGAAAGAACCTGTTTGTTTGAACTGACCCCTCTTTTCCCCACTGGTTGGCCCCACTTACCTTTTTCTTTCCTTTACAGATTACGGCCTGGGTACCCTGGGCTTATCCGGACCAACTACAGAGCCATAACGCCACTAGGGCGGCGATGGACACTGCACGGAGGCTTATTAATATGAAAAACCATAGCAGGGTTCGTGCGGCATCAACCTTATATGCACAACCATGTTTTGCCATTAGTTCATAGTGCACCTGATGGGCTCTGGAAGGCACAAGGAGAAGGCGTGGGAACACAGGGCCAGAAAGTTTGCACAGGGACTGCTTACATTTGCAAAATACCAAACATTGTACTCATTCTGTCAACGTTTTTGAAAAGTTATTACCTGAAACATAAGAGGCCTGCCTTCTCTGAGGAAAGAACTCAGGACCTTCAAATTATGAGACTGACGCGCTGCCTACTGCACTAAGCAGGTTCGGCTGGAGTATGTTTGGAGAACCTGGTGGAGAAACAGATCCAAGACCACGCTACTCACAAAGTGCAGATAGAAATATTCAAATAAAATGCAGCTAGCCCCATTGGTTCTATGGTATTTTGCGATCATATTTCTTTTCTGCGTCAGTAAAGAATCCAATCCTCTGATTCACAAGGACCGCGTTGCGGTCTACTGAACATCATGCTACTCTTCATGTTTAGAAAGGATATGTCCAATTGAATTTGCTGAAACAAAAAACACTTGTGCCCTCTCTGAGGCTCGAACTCAGGACCTTCAGAATATGAGACTGACGCGCTGCCTACTGCGCTAAGAAGGCTCTGCTGGAGTATTTTTGGAGAACTTGGTGGAGGACCAGATCTGAGACAACGCTACTCACACAGTCCAGATAGAAATATTAAAATAAAATGCAGCTAGCCCCATTGGTTCTATGGTATTTTGCGATCATATTTCTTTTCTGCGTCAGTAAAGAATCCAATCCTCTGATTCACAAGGACCGCGTTGCGGTCTACTGAACATCATGCTACTCTTCATGTTTAGAAAGGATATGTCCAATTGAATTTGCTGAAACAAAAAACACTTGTGCCCTCTCTGAGGCTCGAACTCAGGACCTTCAGATTATGAGACTGACGCGCTGCCTACTGCGCTAAGAAGGCTCTGCTGGAGTATTTTTGGAGAACTTGGTGGAGAACCAGATCTGAGACAACGCTACTCACACAGTCCAGATAGAAATATTAAAATAAAATGCAGCTAGCCCCATTGGTTCTATGGTATTTTGCGATCATATTTCTTTTCTGCGTCAGTAAAGAATCCAATCCTGTGATTCACAAGGACCGCGTTGCGGTCTACTGAACATCATTCTCCTCTTCATGTTTAGAAAGGATATGTCCAATTGAATTTGCTGAAACAAAAAACACTTGTGCCCTCTCTGAGGCTCGAACTCAGGACCTTCAGATTATGAGACTGACGCGCTGCCTACTGCGCTAAGAAGGCTCCGTTGGAGGCTCTTTGGATAACCTGGTGGAGAGCATGATTTGAGACCACGCTACTCACAAAGTCCAGATAGAAATATTCAAATAAAACGCAGCTAGCCCCAATTGGTTCTTTGGTATTTGGCAATCATATTTCTTTTCTGCGTCAGTAAAGAATCCAATCCTGTGATTCACAAGGACCGCGTTGCGGTCTACTGAACATCATGCTCCTCTTCATGTTTAGAAAAAATATGTCCAATTGTATTTGTTGAAACAAAAAACACTTGTGCCCTCTCTGAGGCTCGAACTCAGGACCTTCAGATTATGAGACTGACGCGCTGCCTACTGCGCTAAGAAGGCTGCGATTTTATGATTTGTTGATGAAGATTATGTGACACAACTCCACACTCAAAACTCCAGAGAGAATACGATCCATCTGAAAAGCTTCACTTGAATGTATAGTGTTTTGTACTTCAGATGTCTTCCATTCATCAATCAAGAGTCCCATCCTTCGATGCTTGAATTTTGAGCTAGTTATTTTGATATGCTCCAAAACAGGTAAGATGCCACAAACTTCCAACCCCTCCCTCGCTGGATATATACCTAACTCTTTTCAGCCCTTTTTTCTTACCAGTTTTTAATTCTCCTCCCCCAAAGTCCCTTTTGTAAGCAGGTCGCTTTTTTTCCCATTTGCAGAGAGTTTTGCTCCTTTCCTATATATATATGCATGATTAATTATGTGTTTCCACTTCCATCATTTAGTTTTCTTGTGTGCGTTCAGCCGGTTTCGTTATACTCGCTGCTTACATCGCTTATGTCAGGTTTGTATTATGTCACAGTTTGTTATGCTGTTATTTGACATCAGATCTCATGCTGATCTGCTTGCGGCTGGTGACAGGTAGCATGCCACAAAAACAAACCCCAAACTACATCATTATCACACCTGTGAGGCACACGGTTCATGAAGAGAGTCCAAACGCGCCCTCTAGTAACAGAGCAAGGTAACTGCCGGCCAGGTCAAGAAGGGTGGACGGGGCTGGGTTATGCAGATGAACTCCCAGAAGTTCCCAGACTGAACCCAAGAGGATTCCATCCTCCAGAACGCTTTATCCAGCCCATTAAAGCATCCAGCGGGCCACAGGAACATCCAGGAAGGCCAATCCAGGCTTTGCTCCTGAAGGAACTGTAGTTCAAAACCCACCCTCATTTAAAAGTGGCCAGGGTTCCTCCTAGCTTTTTGGTCTATAGAACCTGGCCGTTCGTGGCCGTTCGTGGCCAGTGAGGGAAAGTTGAAAGCTGCATTCCCTGCTGTGTGATTTAAACACAGCCAGGCTCACAAGGGCACTTTTATTATGCCGAAGGAGGGCCTTGCAGACTGTCCATGCCTGAGCCGCAACTGTGCCTGCGTTCCCCAGAGCCTTTCGTGGGCACAGGGGCAAGACAATCACCAGAAACAGAAGTGTCGAAATTGGCTGCATCCCCTTGTGCTACCCCTCTTTGCCTCTTTTCGCATTTGCCTTTCATGCAGTCGCCTCACTATTTGGCCGCTAGGCTTGGGTGCCCCACCTGTCTTTTGTAGAGTTTATTTTGTGAGAGACTTTAAACATACTCCAAGGGTCTGCTTGAAGACCTCTCAAGTCCCTCACACAGCCAGAAAATACATTTTGAAATACTTGCTCATTCTCTGAAACTGCCCTCATGTAAACCTGCCCCACTGCATCTAACACCATAAAATGTACCATCCTTATTTCCTGAATCTTTGCTCAAAGACCTACGTTGGCTCTATCAGTATGCGCCCATGCTATCCCAACCAGCAACCTTATCATTTTAAACTGCCCCACCTCTATTCGAAAGAACCTGTTTGTTTGAACTGACCCCTCTTTTCCCCACTGGTTGGCCCCACTTACCTTTTTCTTTCCTTTACAGATTACGGCCTGGGTACCCTGGGCTTATCCGGACCAACTACAGAGCCATAACGCCACTAGGGCGGCGATGGACACTGCACGGAGGCTTATTAATATGAAAAACCATAGCAGGGTTCGTGCGGCATCAACCTTATATGCACAACCATGTTTTGCCATTAGTTCATAGTGCACCTGATGGGCTCTGGAAGGCACAAGGAGAAGGCGTGGGAACACAGGGCCAGAAAGTTTGCACAGGGACTGCTTACATTTGCAAAATACCAAACATTGTACTCATTCTGTCAACGTTTTTGAAAAGTTATTACCTGAAACATAAGAGGCCTGCCTTCTCTGAGGAAAGAACTCAGGACCTTCAAATTATGAGACTGACGCGCTGCCTACTGCACTAAGCAGGTTCGGCTGGAGTATGTTTGGAGAACCTGGTGGAGAAACAGATCCAAGACCACGCTACTCACAAAGTGCAGATAGAAATATTCAAATAAAATGCAGCTAGCCCCATTGGTTCTATGGTATTTTGCGATCATATTTATTTTCTGCGTCAGTAAAGAATCCAATCCTGTGATTCACAAGGACCGCGTTGCGGTCTACTGAACATCATGCTCCTCTTCATGTTTAGAAAGGATATGTCCAATTGAATTTGCTGAAACAAAAAACACTTGTGCCCTCTCTGAGGCTCGAACTCAGGACCTTCAGATTATGAGACTGACGCGCTGCCTACTGCGCTAAGAAGGCTCTGCTGGAGTATTTTTGGAGAACTTGGTGGAGGACCAGATCTGAGACAACGCTACTCACACAGTCCAGATAGAAATATTAAAATAAAATGCAGCTAGCCCCATTGGTTCTATGGTATTTTGCGATCATATTTCTTTTCTGCGTCAGTAAAGAATCCAATCCTGTGATTCACAAGGACCGCGTTGCGGTCTACTGAACATCATGCTCCTCTTCATGTTTAGAAAGGATATGTCCAATTGAATTTGCTGAAACAAAAAACACTTGTGCCCTCTCTG
>NC_090927.1:38979976-38984976 GCF_040938575.1 Ambystoma mexicanum
TTATTTTGTGAGAGACTTTAAACATACTCCAAGGGTCTGCTTGAAGACCTCTCAAGTCCCTCACACAGCCAGAAAATACATTTTGAAATACTTGCTCATTCTCTGAAACTGCCCTCATGTAAACCTGCCCCACTGCATCTAACACCATAAAATGTACCATCCTTATTTCCTGAATCTTTGCTCAAAGACCTACGTTGGCTCTATCAGTATGCGCCCATGCTATCCCAACCAGCAACCTTATCATTTTAAACTGCCCCACCTCTATTCGAAAGAACCTGTTTGTTTGAACTGACCCCTCTTTTCCCCACTGGTTGGCCCCACTTACCTTTTTCTTTCCTTTACAGATTACGGCCTGGGTACCCTGGGCTTATCCGGACCAACTACAGAGCCATAACGCCACTAGGGCGGCGATGGACACTGCACGGAGGCTTATTAATATGAAAAACCATAGCAGGGTTCGTGCGGCATCAACCTTATATGCACAACCATGTTTTGCCATTAGTTCATAGTGCACCTGATGGGCTCTGGAAGGCACAAGGAGAAGGCGTGGGAACACAGGGCCAGAAAGTTTGCACAGGGACTGCTTACATTTGCAAAATACCAAACATTGTACTCATTCTGTCAACGTTTTTGAAAAGTTATTACCTGAAACATAAGAGGCCTGCCTTCTCTGAGGAAAGAACTCAGGACCTTCAAATTATGAGACTGACGCGCTGCCTACTGCACTAAGCAGGTTCGGCTGGAGTATGTTTGGAGAACCTGGTGGAGAAACAGATCCAAGACCACGCTACTCACAAAGTGCAGATAGAAATATTCAAATAAAATGCAGCTAGCCCCATTGGTTCTATGGTATTTTGCGATCATATTTCTTTTCTGCGTCAGTAAAGAATCCAATCCTCTGATTCACAAGGACCGCGTTGCGGTCTACTGAACATCATGCTACTCTTCATGTTTAGAAAGGATATGTCCAATTGAATTTGCTGAAACAAAAAACACTTGTGCCCTCTCTGAGGCTCGAACTCAGGACCTTCAGAATATGAGACTGACGCGCTGCCTACTGCGCTAAGAAGGCTCTGCTGGAGTATTTTTGGAGAACTTGGTGGAGGACCAGATCTGAGACAACGCTACTCACACAGTCCAGATAGAAATATTAAAATAAAATGCAGCTAGCCCCATTGGTTCTATGGTATTTTGCGATCATATTTCTTTTCTGCGTCAGTAAAGAATCCAATCCTCTGATTCACAAGGACCGCGTTGCGGTCTACTGAACATCATGCTACTCTTCATGTTTAGAAAGGATATGTCCAATTGAATTTGCTGAAACAAAAAACACTTGTGCCCTCTCTGAGGCTCGAACTCAGGACCTTCAGATTATGAGACTGACGCGCTGCCTACTGCGCTAAGAAGGCTCTGCTGGAGTATTTTTGGAGAACTTGGTGGAGAACCAGATCTGAGACAACGCTACTCACACAGTCCAGATAGAAATATTAAAATAAAATGCAGCTAGCCCCATTGGTTCTATGGTATTTTGCGATCATATTTCTTTTCTGCGTCAGTAAAGAATCCAATCCTGTGATTCACAAGGACCGCGTTGCGGTCTACTGAACATCATTCTCCTCTTCATGTTTAGAAAGGATATGTCCAATTGAATTTGCTGAAACAAAAAACACTTGTGCCCTCTCTGAGGCTCGAACTCAGGACCTTCAGATTATGAGACTGACGCGCTGCCTACTGCGCTAAGAAGGCTCCGTTGGAGGCTCTTTGGATAACCTGGTGGAGAGCATGATTTGAGACCACGCTACTCACAAAGTCCAGATAGAAATATTCAAATAAAACGCAGCTAGCCCCAATTGGTTCTTTGGTATTTGGCAATCATATTTCTTTTCTGCGTCAGTAAAGAATCCAATCCTGTGATTCACAAGGACCGCGTTGCGGTCTACTGAACATCATGCTCCTCTTCATGTTTAGAAAAAATATGTCCAATTGTATTTGTTGAAACAAAAAACACTTGTGCCCTCTCTGAGGCTCGAACTCAGGACCTTCAGATTATGAGACTGACGCGCTGCCTACTGCGCTAAGAAGGCTGCGATTTTATGATTTGTTGATGAAGATTATGTGACACAACTCCACACTCAAAACTCCAGAGAGAATACGATCCATCTGAAAAGCTTCACTTGAATGTATAGTGTTTTGTACTTCAGATGTCTTCCATTCATCAATCAAGAGTCCCATCCTTCGATGCTTGAATTTTGAGCTAGTTATTTTGATATGCTCCAAAACAGGTAAGATGCCACAAACTTCCAACCCCTCCCTCGCTGGATATATACCTAACTCTTTTCAGCCCTTTTTTCTTACCAGTTTTTAATTCTCCTCCCCCAAAGTCCCTTTTGTAAGCAGGTCGCTTTTTTTCCCATTTGCAGAGAGTTTTGCTCCTTTCCTATATATATATGCATGATTAATTATGTGTTTCCACTTCCATCATTTAGTTTTCTTGTGTGCGTTCAGCCGGTTTCGTTATACTCGCTGCTTACATCGCTTATGTCAGGTTTGTATTATGTCACAGTTTGTTATGCTGTTATTTGACATCAGATCTCATGCTGATCTGCTTGCGGCTGGTGACAGGTAGCATGCCACAAAAACAAACCCCAAACTACATCATTATCACACCTGTGAGGCACACGGTTCATGAAGAGAGTCCAAACGCGCCCTCTAGTAACAGAGCAAGGTAACTGCCGGCCAGGTCAAGAAGGGTGGACGGGGCTGGGTTATGCAGATGAACTCCCAGAAGTTCCCAGACTGAACCCAAGAGGATTCCATCCTCCAGAACGCTTTATCCAGCCCATTAAAGCATCCAGCGGGCCACAGGAACATCCAGGAAGGCCAATCCAGGCTTTGCTCCTGAAGGAACTGTAGTTCAAAACCCACCCTCATTTAAAAGTGGCCAGGGTTCCTCCTAGCTTTTTGGTCTATAGAACCTGGCCGTTCGTGGCCGTTCGTGGCCAGTGAGGGAAAGTTGAAAGCTGCATTCCCTGCTGTGTGATTTAAACACAGCCAGGCTCACAAGGGCACTTTTATTATGCCGAAGGAGGGCCTTGCAGACTGTCCATGCCTGAGCCGCAACTGTGCCTGCGTTCCCCAGAGCCTTTCGTGGGCACAGGGGCAAGACAATCACCAGAAACAGAAGTGTCGAAATTGGCTGCATCCCCTTGTGCTACCCCTCTTTGCCTCTTTTCGCATTTGCCTTTCATGCAGTCGCCTCACTATTTGGCCGCTAGGCTTGGGTGCCCCACCTGTCTTTTGTAGAGTTTATTTTGTGAGAGACTTTAAACATACTCCAAGGGTCTGCTTGAAGACCTCTCAAGTCCCTCACACAGCCAGAAAATACATTTTGAAATACTTGCTCATTCTCTGAAACTGCCCTCATGTAAACCTGCCCCACTGCATCTAACACCATAAAATGTACCATCCTTATTTCCTGAATCTTTGCTCAAAGACCTACGTTGGCTCTATCAGTATGCGCCCATGCTATCCCAACCAGCAACCTTATCATTTTAAACTGCCCCACCTCTATTCGAAAGAACCTGTTTGTTTGAACTGACCCCTCTTTTCCCCACTGGTTGGCCCCACTTACCTTTTTCTTTCCTTTACAGATTACGGCCTGGGTACCCTGGGCTTATCCGGACCAACTACAGAGCCATAACGCCACTAGGGCGGCGATGGACACTGCACGGAGGCTTATTAATATGAAAAACCATAGCAGGGTTCGTGCGGCATCAACCTTATATGCACAACCATGTTTTGCCATTAGTTCATAGTGCACCTGATGGGCTCTGGAAGGCACAAGGAGAAGGCGTGGGAACACAGGGCCAGAAAGTTTGCACAGGGACTGCTTACATTTGCAAAATACCAAACATTGTACTCATTCTGTCAACGTTTTTGAAAAGTTATTACCTGAAACATAAGAGGCCTGCCTTCTCTGAGGAAAGAACTCAGGACCTTCAAATTATGAGACTGACGCGCTGCCTACTGCACTAAGCAGGTTCGGCTGGAGTATGTTTGGAGAACCTGGTGGAGAAACAGATCCAAGACCACGCTACTCACAAAGTGCAGATAGAAATATTCAAATAAAATGCAGCTAGCCCCATTGGTTCTATGGTATTTTGCGATCATATTTATTTTCTGCGTCAGTAAAGAATCCAATCCTGTGATTCACAAGGACCGCGTTGCGGTCTACTGAACATCATGCTCCTCTTCATGTTTAGAAAGGATATGTCCAATTGAATTTGCTGAAACAAAAAACACTTGTGCCCTCTCTGAGGCTCGAACTCAGGACCTTCAGATTATGAGACTGACGCGCTGCCTACTGCGCTAAGAAGGCTCTGCTGGAGTATTTTTGGAGAACTTGGTGGAGGACCAGATCTGAGACAACGCTACTCACACAGTCCAGATAGAAATATTAAAATAAAATGCAGCTAGCCCCATTGGTTCTATGGTATTTTGCGATCATATTTCTTTTCTGCGTCAGTAAAGAATCCAATCCTGTGATTCACAAGGACCGCGTTGCGGTCTACTGAACATCATGCTCCTCTTCATGTTTAGAAAGGATATGTCCAATTGAATTTGCTGAAACAAAAAACACTTGTGCCCTCTCTGAGGCTCGAACTCAGGACCTTCAGATTATGAGACTGACGCGCTGCCTACTGCGCTAAGAAGGCTCCGTTGGAGGCTCTTTGGATAACCTGGTGGAGAGCATGATTTGAGACCACGCTACTCACAAAGTCCAGATAGAAATATTCAAATAAAACGCAGCTAGCCCCAATTGGTTCTTTGGTATTTGGCAATCATATTTCTTTTCTGCGTCAGTAAAGAATCCAATCCTGTGATTCACAAGGACCGCGTTGCGGTCTACTGAACATCATGCTCCTCTTCATGTTTAGAAAGGATATGTCCAATTGAATTTGCTGAAACACAAAAAACACTTGTGCCCTCTCTGAGGCTCG
>NC_090927.1:38987476-38989976 GCF_040938575.1 Ambystoma mexicanum
AAAATAAAATGCAGCTAGCCCCATTGGTTCTATGGTATTTTGCGATCATATTTCTTTTCTGCGTCAGTAAAGAATCCAATCCTCTGATTCACAAGGACCGCGTTGCGGTCTACTGAACATCATGCTACTCTTCATGTTTAGAAAGGATATGTCCAATTGAATTTGCTGAAACAAAAAACACTTGTGCCCTCTCTGAGGCTCGAACTCAGGACCTTCAGATTATGAGACTGACGCGCTGCCTACTGCGCTAAGAAGGCTCCGTTGGAGGCTCTTTGGATAACCTGGTGGAGAGCATGATTTGAGACCACGCTACTCACAAAGTCCAGATAGAAATATTCAAATAAAACGCAGCTAGCCCCAATTGGTTCTTTGGTATTTGGCAATCATATTTCTTTTCTGCGTCAGTAAAGAATCCAATCCTGTGATTCACAAGGACCGCGTTGCGGTCTACTGAACATCATGCTCCTCTTCATGTTTAGAAAGGATATGTCCAATTGAATTTGCTGAAACACAAAAAACACTTGTGCCCTCTCTGAGGCTCGAACTCAGGACCTTCAGATTATGAGACTGACGCGCTGCCTACTGCGCTAAGAAGGCTCTGCTGGAGTATTTTTGGAGAACTTGGTGGAGGACCAGATCTGAGACAACGCTACTCACACAGTCCAGATAGAAATATTAAAATAAAATGCAGCTAGCCCCATTGGTTCTATGGTATTTTGCGATCATATTTCTTTTCTGCGTCAGTAAAGAATCCAATCCTGTGATTCACAAGGACCGCGTTGCGGTCTACTGAACATCATGCTCCTCTTCATGTTTAGAAAGGATATGTCCAATTGAATTTGCTGAAACAAAAAACACTTGTGCCCTCTCTGAGGCTCGAACTCAGGACCTTCAGATTATGAGACTGACGCGCTGCCTACTGCGCTAAGAAGGCTGCGATTTTATGATTTGTTGATGAAGATTATGTGACACAACTCCACACTCAAAACTCCAGAGAGAATACGATCCATCTGAAAAGCTTCACTTGAATGTATAGTGTTTTGTACTTCAGATGTCTTCCATTCATCAATCAAGAGTCCCATCCTTCGATGCTTGAATTTTGAGCTAGTTATTTTGATATGCTCCAAAACAGGTAAGATGCCACAAACTTCCAACCCCTCCCTCGCTGGATATATACCTAACTCTTTTCAGCCCTTTTTTCTTACCAGTTTTTAATTCTCCTCCCCCAAAGTCCCTTTTGTAAGCAGGTCGCTTTTTTTCCCATTTGCAGAGAGTTTTGCTCCTTTCCTATATATATATGCATGATTAATTATGTGTTTCCACTTCCATCATTTAGTTTTCTTGTGTGCGTTCAGCCGGTTTCGTTATACTCGCTGCTTACATCGCTTATGTCAGGTTTGTATTATGTCACAGTTTGTTATGCTGTTATTTGACATCAGATCTCATGCTGATCTGCTTGCGGCTGGTGACAGGTAGCATGCCACAAAAACAAACCCCAAACTACATCATTATCACACCTGTGAGGCACACGGTTCATGAAGAGAGTCCAAACGCGCCCTCTAGTAACAGAGCAAGGTAACTGCCGGCCAGGTCAAGAAGGGTGGACGGGGCTGGGTTATGCAGATGAACTCCCAGAAGTTCCCAGACTGAACCCAAGAGGATTCCATCCTCCAGAACGCTTTATCCAGCCCATTAAAGCATCCAGCGGGCCACAGGAACATCCAGGAAGGCCAATCCAGGCTTTGCTCCTGAAGGAACTGTAGTTCAAAACCCACCCTCATTTAAAAGTGGCCAGGGTTCCTCCTAGCTTTTTGGTCTATAGAACCTGGCCGTTCGTGGCCGTTCGTGGCCAGTGAGGGAAAGTTGAAAGCTGCATTCCCTGCTGTGTGATTTAAACACAGCCAGGCTCACAAGGGCACTTTTATTATGCCGAAGGAGGGCCTTGCAGACTGTCCATGCCTGAGCCGCAACTGTGCCTGCGTTCCCCAGAGCCTTTCGTGGGCACAGGGGCAAGACAATCACCAGAAACAGAAGTGTCGAAATTGGCTGCATCCCCTTGTGCTACCCCTCTTTGCCTCTTTTCGCATTTGCCTTTCATGCAGTCGCCTCACTATTTGGCCGCTAGGCTTGGGTGCCCCACCTGTCTTTTCTAGAGTTTATTTTGTGAGAGACTTTAAACATACTCCAAGGGTCTGCTTGAAGACCTCTCAAGTCCCTCACACAGCCAGAAAATACATTTTGAAATACTTGCTCATTCTCTGAAACTGCCCTCATGTAAACCTGCCCCACTGCATCTAACACCATAAAATGTACCATCCTTATTTCCTGAATCTTTGCTCAAAGACCTACGTTGGCTCTATCAGTATGCGCCCATGCTATCCCAACCAGCAACCTTATCATTTTAAACTGCCCCACCTCTATTCGAAAGAACCTGTTTGTTTGAACTGACCCCTCTTTTCCCCACTGGTTGGCCCCACTTACCTTTTTCTTTCCTTTACAG
>NC_090927.1:38994976-38997476 GCF_040938575.1 Ambystoma mexicanum
CCAACCCCTCCCTCGCTGGATATATACCTAACTCTTTTCAGCCCTTTTTTCTTACCAGTTTTTAATTCTCCTCCCCCAAAGTCCCTTTTGTAAGCAGGTCGCTTTTTTTCCCATTTGCAGAGAGTTTTGCTCCTTTCCTATATATATATGCATGATTAATTATGTGTTTCCACTTCCATCATTTAGTTTTCTTGTGTGCGTTCAGCCGGTTTCGTTATACTCGCTGCTTACATCGCTTATGTCAGGTTTGTATTATGTCACAGTTTGTTATGCTGTTATTTGACATCAGATCTCATGCTGATCTGCTTGCGGCTGGTGACAGGTAGCATGCCACAAAAACAAACCCCAAACTACATCATTATCACACCTGTGAGGCACACGGTTCATGAAGAGAGTCCAAACGCGCCCTCTAGTAACAGAGCAAGGTAACTGCCGGCCAGGTCAAGAAGGGTGGACGGGGCTGGGTTATGCAGATGAACTCCCAGAAGTTCCCAGACTGAACCCAAGAGGATTCCATCCTCCAGAACGCTTTATCCAGCCCATTAAAGCATCCAGCGGGCCACAGGAACATCCAGGAAGGCCAATCCAGGCTTTGCTCCTGAAGGAACTGTAGTTCAAAACCCACCCTCATTTAAAAGTGGCCAGGGTTCCTCCTAGCTTTTTGGTCTATAGAACCTGGCCGTTCGTGGCCGTTCGTGGCCAGTGAGGGAAAGTTGAAAGCTGCATTCCCTGCTGTGTGATTTAAACACAGCCAGGCTCACAAGGGCACTTTTATTATGCCGAAGGAGGGCCTTGCAGACTGTCCATGCCTGAGCCGCAACTGTGCCTGCGTTCCCCAGAGCCTTTCGTGGGCACAGGGGCAAGACAATCACCAGAAACAGAAGTGTCGAAATTGGCTGCATCCCCTTGTGCTACCCCTCTTTGCCTCTTTTCGCATTTGCCTTTCATGCAGTCGCCTCACTATTTGGCCGCTAGGCTTGGGTGCCCCACCTGTCTTTTCTAGAGTTTATTTTGTGAGAGACTTTAAACATACTCCAAGGGTCTGCTTGAAGACCTCTCAAGTCCCTCACACAGCCAGAAAATACATTTTGAAATACTTGCTCATTCTCTGAAACTGCCCTCATGTAAACCTGCCCCACTGCATCTAACACCATAAAATGTACCATCCTTATTTCCTGAATCTTTGCTCAAAGACCTACGTTGGCTCTATCAGTATGCGCCCATGCTATCCCAACCAGCAACCTTATCATTTTAAACTGCCCCACCTCTATTCGAAAGAACCTGTTTGTTTGAACTGACCCCTCTTTTCCCCACTGGTTGGCCCCACTTACCTTTTTCTTTCCTTTACAGATTACGGCCTGGGTACCCTGGGCTTATCCGGACCAACTACAGAGCCATAACGCCACTAGGGCGGCGATGGACACTGCACGGAGGCTTATTAATATGAAAAACCATAGCAGGGTTCGTGCGGCATCAACCTTATATGCACAACCATGTTTTGCCATTAGTTCATAGTGCACCTGATGGGCTCTGGAAGGCACAAGGAGAAGGCGTGGGAACACAGGGCCAGAAAGTTTGCACAGGGACTGCTTACATTTGCAAAATACCAAACATTGTACTCATTCTGTCAACGTTTTTGAAAAGTTATTACCTGAAACATAAGAGGCCTGCCTTCTCTGAGGAAAGAACTCAGGACCTTCAAATTATGAGACTGACGCGCTGCCTACTGCACTAAGCAGGTTCGGCTGGAGTATGTTTGGAGAACCTGGTGGAGAAACAGATCCAAGACCACGCTACTCACAAAGTGCAGATAGAAATATTCAAATAAAATGCAGCTAGCCCCATTGGTTCTATGGTATTTTGCGATCATATTTATTTTCTGCGTCAGTAAAGAATCCAATCCTGTGATTCACAAGGACCGCGTTGCGGTCTACTGAACATCATGCTCCTCTTCATGTTTAGAAAGGATATGTCCAATTGAATTTGCTGAAACAAAAAACACTTGTGCCCTCTCTGAGGCTCGAACTCAGGACCTTCAGATTATGAGACTGACGCGCTGCCTACTGCGCTAAGAAGGCTCCGTTGGAGGCTCTTTGGATAACCTGGTGGAGAGCATGATTTGAGACCACGCTACTCACAAAGTCCAGATAGAAATATTCAAATAAAACGCAGCTAGCCCCAATTGGTTCTTTGGTATTTGGCAATCATATTTCTTTTCTGCGTCAGTAAAGAATCCAATCCTGTGATTCACAAGGACCGCGTTGCGGTCTACTGAACATCATGCTCCTCTTCATGTTTAGAAAGGATATGTCCAATTGAATTTGCTGAAACACAAAAAACACTTGTGCCCTCTCTGAGGCTCGAACTCAGGACCTTCAGATTATGAGACTGACGCGCTGCCTACTGCGCTAAGAAGGCTCTGCTGGAGTATTTTTGGAGAACTTGGTGGAGGACCAGATCTGAGACAACGCTACTCACACAGTCCAGATAGAAATATTAA
>NC_090927.1:38999976-39002476 GCF_040938575.1 Ambystoma mexicanum
TAGAAAAAATATGTCCAATTGTATTTGTTGAAACAAAAAACACTTGTGCCCTCTCTGAGGCTCGAACTCAGGACCTTCAGATTATGAGACTGACGCGCTGCCTACTGCGCTAAGAAGGCTGCGATTTTATGATTTGTTGATGAAGATTATGTGACACAACTCCACACTCAAAACTCCAGAGAGAATACGATCCATCTGAAAAGCTTCACTTGAATGTATAGTGTTTTGTACTTCAGATGTCTTCCATTCATCAATCAAGAGTCCCATCCTTCGATGCTTGAATTTTGAGCTAGTTATTTTGATATGCTCCAAAACAGGTAAGATGCCACAAACTTCCAACCCCTCCCTCGCTGGATATATACCTAACTCTTTTCAGCCCTTTTTTCTTACCAGTTTTTAATTCTCCTCCCCCAAAGTCCCTTTTGTAAGCAGGTCGCTTTTTTTCCCATTTGCAGAGAGTTTTGCTCCTTTCCTATATATATATGCATGATTAATTATGTGTTTCCACTTCCATCATTTAGTTTTCTTGTGTGCGTTCAGCCGGTTTCGTTATACTCGCTGCTTACATCGCTTATGTCAGGTTTGTATTATGTCACAGTTTGTTATGCTGTTATTTGACATCAGATCTCATGCTGATCTGCTTGCGGCTGGTGACAGGTAGCATGCCACAAAAACAAACCCCAAACTACATCATTATCACACCTGTGAGGCACACGGTTCATGAAGAGAGTCCAAACGCGCCCTCTAGTAACAGAGCAAGGTAACTGCCGGCCAGGTCAAGAAGGGTGGACGGGGCTGGGTTATGCAGATGAACTCCCAGAAGTTCCCAGACTGAACCCAAGAGGATTCCATCCTCCAGAACGCTTTATCCAGCCCATTAAAGCATCCAGCGGGCCACAGGAACATCCAGGAAGGCCAATCCAGGCTTTGCTCCTGAAGGAACTGTAGTTCAAAACCCACCCTCATTTAAAAGTGGCCAGGGTTCCTCCTAGCTTTTTGGTCTATAGAACCTGGCCGTTCGTGGCCGTTCGTGGCCAGTGAGGGAAAGTTGAAAGCTGCATTCCCTGCTGTGTGATTTAAACACAGCCAGGCTCACAAGGGCACTTTTATTATGCCGAAGGAGGGCCTTGCAGACTGTCCATGCCTGAGCCGCAACTGTGCCTGCGTTCCCCAGAGCCTTTCGTGGGCACAGGGGCAAGACAATCACCAGAAACAGAAGTGTCGAAATTGGCTGCATCCCCTTGTGCTACCCCTCTTTGCCTCTTTTCGCATTTGCCTTTCATGCAGTCGCCTCACTATTTGGCCGCTAGGCTTGGGTGCCCCACCTGTCTTTTCTAGAGTTTATTTTGTGAGAGACTTTAAACATACTCCAAGGGTCTGCTTGAAGACCTCTCAAGTCCCTCACACAGCCAGAAAATACATTTTGAAATACTTGCTCATTCTCTGAAACTGCCCTCATGTAAACCTGCCCCACTGCATCTAACACCATAAAATGTACCATCCTTATTTCCTGAATCTTTGCTCAAAGACCTACGTTGGCTCTATCAGTATGCGCCCATGCTATCCCAACCAGCAACCTTATCATTTTAAACTGCCCCACCTCTATTCGAAAGAACCTGTTTGTTTGAACTGACCCCTCTTTTCCCCACTGGTTGGCCCCACTTACCTTTTTCTTTCCTTTACAGATTACGGCCTGGGTACCCTGGGCTTATCCGGACCAACTACAGAGCCATAACGCCACTAGGGCGGCGATGGACACTGCACGGAGGCTTATTAATATGAAAAACCATAGCAGGGTTCGTGCGGCATCAACCTTATATGCACAACCATGTTTTGCCATTAGTTCATAGTGCACCTGATGGGCTCTGGAAGGCACAAGGAGAAGGCGTGGGAACACAGGGCCAGAAAGTTTGCACAGGGACTGCTTACATTTGCAAAATACCAAACATTGTACTCATTCTGTCAACGTTTTTGAAAAGTTATTACCTGAAACATAAGAGGCCTGCCTTCTCTGAGGAAAGAACTCAGGACCTTCAAATTATGAGACTGACGCGCTGCCTACTGCACTAAGCAGGTTCGGCTGGAGTATGTTTGGAGAACCTGGTGGAGAAACAGATCCAAGACCACGCTACTCACAAAGTGCAGATAGAAATATTCAAATAAAATGCAGCTAGCCCCATTGGTTCTATGGTATTTTGCGATCATATTTATTTTCTGCGTCAGTAAAGAATCCAATCCTGTGATTCACAAGGACCGCGTTGCGGTCTACTGAACATCATGCTCCTCTTCATGTTTAGAAAGGATATGTCCAATTGAATTTGCTGAAACAAAAAACACTTGTGCCCTCTCTGAGGCTCGAACTCAGGACCTTCAGATTATGAGACTGACGCGCTGCCTACTGCGCTAAGAAGGCTCCGTTGGAGGCTCTTTGGATAACCTGGTGGAGAGCATGATTTGAGACCACGCTACTCACAAAGTCCAGATAGAAATATTCAAATAA
>NC_090927.1:39004976-39007476 GCF_040938575.1 Ambystoma mexicanum
AAAGGATATGTCCAATTGAATTTGCTGAAACAAAAAACACTTGTGCCCTCTCTGAGGCTCGAACTCAGGACCTTCAGATTATGAGACTGACGCGCTGCCTACTGCGCTAAGAAGGCTCCGTTGGAGGCTCTTTGGATAACCTGGTGGAGAGCATGATTTGAGACCACGCTACTCACAAAGTCCAGATAGAAATATTCAAATAAAACGCAGCTAGCCCCAATTGGTTCTTTGGTATTTGGCAATCATATTTCTTTTCTGCGTCAGTAAAGAATCCAATCCTGTGATTCACAAGGACCGCGTTGCGGTCTACTGAACATCATGCTCCTCTTCATGTTTAGAAAAAATATGTCCAATTGTATTTGTTGAAACAAAAAACACTTGTGCCCTCTCTGAGGCTCGAACTCAGGACCTTCAGATTATGAGACTGACGCGCTGCCTACTGCGCTAAGAAGGCTGCGATTTTATGATTTGTTGATGAAGATTATGTGACACAACTCCACACTCAAAACTCCAGAGAGAATACGATCCATCTGAAAAGCTTCACTTGAATGTATAGTGTTTTGTACTTCAGATGTCTTCCATTCATCAATCAAGAGTCCCATCCTTCGATGCTTGAATTTTGAGCTAGTTATTTTGATATGCTCCAAAACAGGTAAGATGCCACAAACTTCCAACCCCTCCCTCGCTGGATATATACCTAACTCTTTTCAGCCCTTTTTTCTTACCAGTTTTTAATTCTCCTCCCCCAAAGTCCCTTTTGTAAGCAGGTCGCTTTTTTTCCCATTTGCAGAGAGTTTTGCTCCTTTCCTATATATATATGCATGATTAATTATGTGTTTCCACTTCCATCATTTAGTTTTCTTGTGTGCGTTCAGCCGGTTTCGTTATACTCGCTGCTTACATCGCTTATGTCAGGTTTGTATTATGTCACAGTTTGTTATGCTGTTATTTGACATCAGATCTCATGCTGATCTGCTTGCGGCTGGTGACAGGTAGCATGCCACAAAAACAAACCCCAAACTACATCATTATCACACCTGTGAGGCACACGGTTCATGAAGAGAGTCCAAACGCGCCCTCTAGTAACAGAGCAAGGTAACTGCCGGCCAGGTCAAGAAGGGTGGACGGGGCTGGGTTATGCAGATGAACTCCCAGAAGTTCCCAGACTGAACCCAAGAGGATTCCATCCTCCAGAACGCTTTATCCAGCCCATTAAAGCATCCAGCGGGCCACAGGAACATCCAGGAAGGCCAATCCAGGCTTTGCTCCTGAAGGAACTGTAGTTCAAAACCCACCCTCATTTAAAAGTGGCCAGGGTTCCTCCTAGCTTTTTGGTCTATAGAACCTGTCTGTTCGTGGCCGTTCGTGGCCAGTGAGGGAAAGTTGAAAGCTGCATTCCCTGCTGTGTGATTTAAACACAGCCAGGCTCACAAGGGCACTTTTATTATGCCGAAGGAGGGCCTTGCAGACTGTCCATGCCTGAGCCGCAACTGTGCCTGCGTTCCCCAGAGCCTTTCGTGGGCACAGGGGCAAGACAATCACCAGAAACAGAAGTGTCGAAATTGGCTGCATCCCCTTGTGCTACCCCTCTTTGCCTCTTTTCGCATTTGCCTTTCATGCAGTCGCCTCACTATTTGGCCGCTAGGCTTGGGTGCCCCACCTGTCTTTTCTAGAGTTTATTTTGTGAGAGACTTTAAACATACTCCAAGGGTCTGCTTGAAGACCTCTCAAGTCCCTCACACAGCCAGAAAATACATTTTGAAATACTTGCTCATTCTCTGAAACTGCCCTCATGTAAACCTGCCCCACTGCATCTAACACCATAAAATGTACCATCCTTATTTCCTGAATCTTTGCTCAAAGACCTACGTTGGCTCTATCAGTATGCGCCCATGCTATCCCAACCAGCAACCTTATCATTTTAAACTGCCCCACCTCTATTCGAAAGAACCTGTTTGTTTGAACTGACCCCTCTTTTCCCCACTGGTTGGCCCCACTTACCTTTTTCTTTCCTTTACAGATTACGGCCTGGGTACCCTGGGCTTATCCGGACCAACTACAGAGCCATAACGCCACTAGGGCGGCGATGGACACTGCACGGAGGCTTATTAATATGAAAAACCATAGCAGGGTTCGTGCGGCATCAACCTTATATGCACAACCATGTTTTGCCATTAGTTCATAGTGCACCTGATGGGCTCTGGAAGGCACAAGGAGAAGGCGTGGGAACACAGGGCCAGAAAGTTTGCACAGGGACTGCTTACATTTGCAAAATACCAAACATTGTACTCATTCTGTCAACGTTTTTGAAAAGTTATTACCTGAAACATAAGAGGCCTGCCTTCTCTGAGGAAAGAACTCAGGACCTTCAAATTATGAGACTGACGCGCTGCCTACTGCACTAAGCAGGTTCGGCTGGAGTATGTTTGGAGAACCTGGTGGAGAAACAGATCCAAGACCACGCTACTCACAAAGTGCAGATAGAAATATTCAAATAAAA
>NC_090927.1:39009976-39034976 GCF_040938575.1 Ambystoma mexicanum
AGGATATGTCCAATTGAATTTGCTGAAACAAAAAACACTTGTGCCCTCTCTGAGGCTCGAACTCAGGACCTTCAGATTATGAGACTGACGCGCTGCCTACTGCGCTAAGAAGGCTCTGCTGGAGTATTTTTGGAGAACTTGGTGGAGAACCAGATCTGAGACAACGCTACTCACACAGTCCAGATAGAAATATTAAAATAAAATGCAGCTAGCCCCATTGGTTCTATGGTATTTTGCGATCATATTTCTTTTCTGCGTCAGTAAAGAATCCAATCCTGTGATTCACAAGGACCGCGTTGCGGTCTACTGAACATCATTCTCCTCTTCATGTTTAGAAAGGATATGTCCAATTGAATTTGCTGAAACAAAAAACACTTGTGCCCTCTCTGAGGCTCGAACTCAGGACCTTCAGATTATGAGACTGACGCGCTGCCTACTGCGCTAAGAAGGCTCCGTTGGAGGCTCTTTGGATAACCTGGTGGAGAGCATGATTTGAGACCACGCTACTCACAAAGTCCAGATAGAAATATTCAAATAAAACGCAGCTAGCCCCAATTGGTTCTTTGGTATTTGGCAATCATATTTCTTTTCTGCGTCAGTAAAGAATCCAATCCTGTGATTCACAAGGACCGCGTTGCGGTCTACTGAACATCATGCTCCTCTTCATGTTTAGAAAAAATATGTCCAATTGTATTTGTTGAAACAAAAAACACTTGTGCCCTCTCTGAGGCTCGAACTCAGGACCTTCAGATTATGAGACTGACGCGCTGCCTACTGCGCTAAGAAGGCTGCGATTTTATGATTTGTTGATGAAGATTATGTGACACAACTCCACACTCAAAACTCCAGAGAGAATACGATCCATCTGAAAAGCTTCACTTGAATGTATAGTGTTTTGTACTTCAGATGTCTTCCATTCATCAATCAAGAGTCCCATCCTTCGATGCTTGAATTTTGAGCTAGTTATTTTGATATGCTCCAAAACAGGTAAGATGCCACAAACTTCCAACCCCTCCCTCGCTGGATATATACCTAACTCTTTTCAGCCCTTTTTTCTTACCAGTTTTTAATTCTCCTCCCCCAAAGTCCCTTTTGTAAGCAGGTCGCTTTTTTTCCCATTTGCAGAGAGTTTTGCTCCTTTCCTATATATATATGCATGATTAATTATGTGTTTCCACTTCCATCATTTAGTTTTCTTGTGTGCGTTCAGCCGGTTTCGTTATACTCGCTGCTTACATCGCTTATGTCAGGTTTGTATTATGTCACAGTTTGTTATGCTGTTATTTGACATCAGATCTCATGCTGATCTGCTTGCGGCTGGTGACAGGTAGCATGCCACAAAAACAAACCCCAAACTACATCATTATCACACCTGTGAGGCACACGGTTCATGAAGAGAGTCCAAACGCGCCCTCTAGTAACAGAGCAAGGTAACTGCCGGCCAGGTCAAGAAGGGTGGACGGGGCTGGGTTATGCAGATGAACTCCCAGAAGTTCCCAGACTGAACCCAAGAGGATTCCATCCTCCAGAACGCTTTATCCAGCCCATTAAAGCATCCAGCGGGCCACAGGAACATCCAGGAAGGCCAATCCAGGCTTTGCTCCTGAAGGAACTGTAGTTCAAAACCCACCCTCATTTAAAAGTGGCCAGGGTTCCTCCTAGCTTTTTGGTCTATAGAACCTGTCTGTTCGTGGCCGTTCGTGGCCAGTGAGGGAAAGTTGAAAGCTGCATTCCCTGCTGTGTGATTTAAACACAGCCAGGCTCACAAGGGCACTTTTATTATGCCGAAGGAGGGCCTTGCA
Organism: Ambystoma mexicanum; assembly: GCF_040938575.1. NCBI lineage: Eukaryota > Metazoa > Chordata > Amphibia > Caudata > Ambystomatidae > Ambystoma > Ambystoma mexicanum. The sequence continues at coordinate 39,011,779 of NC_090927.1, forward strand.
GACTGTCCATGCCTGAGCCGCAACTGTGCCTGCGTTCCCCAGAGCCTTTCGTGGGCACAGGGGCAAGACAATCACCAGAAACAGAAGTGTCGAAATTGGCTGCATCCCCTTGTGCTACCCCTCTTTGCCTCTTTTCGCATTTGCCTTTCATGCAGTCGCCTCACTATTTGGCCGCTAGGCTTGGGTGCCCCACCTGTCTTTTCTAGAGTTTATTTTGTGAGAGACTTTAAACATACTCCAAGGGTCTGCTTGAAGACCTCTCAAGTCCCTCACACAGCCAGAAAATACATTTTGAAATACTTGCTCATTCTCTGAAACTGCCCTCATGTAAACCTGCCCCACTGCATCTAACACCATAAAATGTACCATCCTTATTTCCTGAATCTTTGCTCAAAGACCTACGTTGGCTCTATCAGTATGCGCCCATGCTATCCCAACCAGCAACCTTATCATTTTAAACTGCCCCACCTCTATTCGAAAGAACCTGTTTGTTTGAACTGACCCCTCTTTTCCCCACTGGTTGGCCCCACTTACCTTTTTCTTTCCTTTACAGATTACGGCCTGGGTACCCTGGGCTTATCCGGACCAACTACAGAGCCATAACGCCACTAGGGCGGCGATGGACACTGCACGGAGGCTTATTAATATGAAAAACCATAGCAGGGTTCGTGCGGCATCAACCTTATATGCACAACCATGTTTTGCCATTAGTTCATAGTGCACCTGATGGGCTCTGGAAGGCACAAGGAGAAGGCGTGGGAACACAGGGCCAGAAAGTTTGCACAGGGACTGCTTACATTTGCAAAATACCAAACATTGTACTCATTCTGTCAACGTTTTTGAAAAGTTATTACCTGAAACATAAGAGGCCTGCCTTCTCTGAGGAAAGAACTCAGGACCTTCAAATTATGAGACTGACGCGCTGCCTACTGCACTAAGCAGGTTCGGCTGGAGTATGTTTGGAGAACCTGGTGGAGAAACAGATCCAAGACCACGCTACTCACAAAGTGCAGATAGAAATATTCAAATAAAATGCAGCTAGCCCCATTGGTTCTATGGTATTTTGCGATCATATTTATTTTCTGCGTCAGTAAAGAATCCAATCCTGTGATTCACAAGGACCGCGTTGCGGTCTACTGAACATCATGCTCCTCTTCATGTTTAGAAAGGATATGTCCAATTGAATTTGCTGAAACAAAAAACACTTGTGCCCTCTCTGAGGCTCGAACTCAGGACCTTCAGATTATGAGACTGACGCGCTGCCTACTGCGCTAAGAAGGCTCCGTTGGAGGCTCTTTGGATAACCTGGTGGAGAGCATGATTTGAGACCACGCTACTCACAAAGTCCAGATAGAAATATTCAAATAAAACGCAGCTAGCCCCAATTGGTTCTTTGGTATTTGGCAATCATATTTCTTTTCTGCGTCAGTAAAGAATCCAATCCTGTGATTCACAAGGACCGCGTTGCGGTCTACTGAACATCATGCTCCTCTTCATGTTTAGAAAGGATATGTCCAATTGAATTTGCTGAAACACAAAAAACACTTGTGCCCTCTCTGAGGCTCGAACTCAGGACCTTCAGATTATGAGACTGACGCGCTGCCTACTGCGCTAAGAAGGCTCTGCTGGAGTATTTTTGGAGAACTTGGTGGAGGACCAGATCTGAGACAACGCTACTCACACAGTCCAGATAGAAATATTAAAATAAAATGCAGCTAGCCCCATTGGTTCTATGGTATTTTGCGATCATATTTCTTTTCTGCGTCAGTAAAGAATCCAATCCTGTGATTCACAAGGACCGCGTTGCGGTCTACTGAACATCATGCTCCTCTTCATGTTTAGAAAGGATATGTCCAATTGAATTTGCTGAAACAAAAAACACTTGTGCCCTCTCTGAGGCTCGAACTCAGGACCTTCAGATTATGAGACTGACGCGCTGCCTACTGCGCTAAGAAGGCTCCGTTGGAGGCTCTTTGGATAACCTGGTGGAGAGCATGATTTGAGACCACGCTACTCACAAAGTCCAGATAGAAATATTCAAATAAAACGCAGCTAGCCCCAATTGGTTCTTTGGTATTTGGCAATCATATTTCTTTTCTGCGTCAGTAAAGAATCCAATCCTGTGATTCACAAGGACCGCGTTGCGGTCTACTGAACATCATGCTCCTCTTCATGTTTAGAAAGGATATGTCCAATTGAATTTGCTGAAACACAAAAAACACTTGTGCCCTCTCTGAGGCTCGAACTCAGGACCTTCAGATTATGAGACTGACGCGCTGCCTACTGCGCTAAGAAGGCTCTGCTGGAGTATTTTTGGAGAACTTGGTGGAGAACCAGATCTGAGACAACGCTACTCACACAGTCCAGATAGAAATATTAAAATAAAATGCAGCTAGCCCCATTGGTTCTATGGTATTTTGCGATCATATTTCTTTTCTGCGTCAGTAAAGAATCCAATCCTCTGATTCACAAGGACCGCGTTGCGGTCTACTGAACATCATGCTCCTCTTCATGTTTAGAAAGGATATGTCCAATTGAATTTGCTGAAACAAAAAACACTTGTGCCCTCTCTGAGGCTCGAACTCAGGACCTTCAGATTATGAGACTGACGCGCTGCCTACTGCGCTAAGAAGGCTCCGTTGGAGGCTCTTTGGATAACCTGGTGGAGAGCATGATTTGAGACCACGCTACTCACAAAGTCCAGATAGAAATATTCAAATAAAACGCAGCTAGCCCCAATTGGTTCTTTGGTATTTGGCAATCATATTTCTTTTCTGCGTCAGTAAAGAATCCAATCCTGTGATTCACAAGGACCGCGTTGCGGTCTACTGAACATCATGCTCCTCTTCATGTTTAGAAAAAATATGTCCAATTGTATTTGTTGAAACAAAAAACACTTGTGCCCTCTCTGAGGCTCGAACTCAGGACCTTCAGATTATGAGACTGACGCGCTGCCTACTGCGCTAAGAAGGCTCTGCTGGAGTATTTTTGGAGAACTTGGTGGAGGACCAGATCTGAGACAACGCTACTCACACAGTCCAGATAGAAATATTAAAATAAAATGCAGCTAGCCCCATTGGTTCTATGGTATTTTGCGATCATATTTCTTTTCTGCGTCAGTAAAGAATCCAATCCTCTGATTCACAAGGACCGCGTTGCGGTCTACTGAACATCATGCTACTCTTCATGTTTAGAAAGGATATGTCCAATTGAATTTGCTGAAACAAAAAACACTTGTGCCCTCTCTGAGGCTCGAACTCAGGACCTTCAGAATATGAGACTGACGCGCTGCCTACTGCGCTAAGAAGGCTCTGCTGGAGTATTTTTGGAGAACTTGGTGGAGGACCAGATCTGAGACAACGCTACTCACACAGTCCAGATAGAAATATTAAAATAAAATGCAGCTAGCCCCATTGGTTCTATGGTATTTTGCGATCATATTTCTTTTCTGCGTCAGTAAAGAATCCAATCCTCTGATTCACAAGGACCGCGTTGCGGTCTACTGAACATCATGCTACTCTTCATGTTTAGAAAGGATATGTCCAATTGAATTTGCTGAAACAAAAAACACTTGTGCCCTCTCTGAGGCTCGAACTCAGGACCTTCAGATTATGAGACTGACGCGCTGCCTACTGCGCTAAGAAGGCTCTGCTGGAGTATTTTTGGAGAACTTGGTGGAGAACCAGATCTGAGACAACGCTACTCACACAGTCCAGATAGAAATATTAAAATAAAATGCAGCTAGCCCCATTGGTTCTATGGTATTTTGCGATCATATTTCTTTTCTGCGTCAGTAAAGAATCCAATCCTGTGATTCACAAGGACCGCGTTGCGGTCTACTGAACATCATTCTCCTCTTCATGTTTAGAAAGGATATGTCCAATTGAATTTGCTGAAACAAAAAACACTTGTGCCCTCTCTGAGGCTCGAACTCAGGACCTTCAGATTATGAGACTGACGCGCTGCCTACTGCGCTAAGAAGGCTCCGTTGGAGGCTCTTTGGATAACCTGGTGGAGAGCATGATTTGAGACCACGCTACTCACAAAGTCCAGATAGAAATATTCAAATAAAACGCAGCTAGCCCCAATTGGTTCTTTGGTATTTGGCAATCATATTTCTTTTCTGCGTCAGTAAAGAATCCAATCCTGTGATTCACAAGGACCGCGTTGCGGTCTACTGAACATCATGCTCCTCTTCATGTTTAGAAAAAATATGTCCAATTGTATTTGTTGAAACAAAAAACACTTGTGCCCTCTCTGAGGCTCGAACTCAGGACCTTCAGATTATGAGACTGACGCGCTGCCTACTGCGCTAAGAAGGCTGCGATTTTATGATTTGTTGATGAAGATTATGTGACACAACTCCACACTCAAAACTCCAGAGAGAATACGATCCATCTGAAAAGCTTCACTTGAATGTATAGTGTTTTGTACTTCAGATGTCTTCCATTCATCAATCAAGAGTCCCATCCTTCGATGCTTGAATTTTGAGCTAGTTATTTTGATATGCTCCAAAACAGGTAAGATGCCACAAACTTCCAACCCCTCCCTCGCTGGATATATACCTAACTCTTTTCAGCCCTTTTTTCTTACCAGTTTTTAATTCTCCTCCCCCAAAGTCCCTTTTGTAAGCAGGTCGCTTTTTTTCCCATTTGCAGAGAGTTTTGCTCCTTTCCTATATATATATGCATGATTAATTATGTGTTTCCACTTCCATCATTTAGTTTTCTTGTGTGCGTTCAGCCGGTTTCGTTATACTCGCTGCTTACATCGCTTATGTCAGGTTTGTATTATGTCACAGTTTGTTATGCTGTTATTTGACATCAGATCTCATGCTGATCTGCTTGCGGCTGGTGACAGGTAGCATGCCACAAAAACAAACCCCAAACTACATCATTATCACACCTGTGAGGCACACGGTTCATGAAGAGAGTCCAAACGCGCCCTCTAGTAACAGAGCAAGGTAACTGCCGGCCAGGTCAAGAAGGGTGGACGGGGCTGGGTTATGCAGATGAACTCCCAGAAGTTCCCAGACTGAACCCAAGAGGATTCCATCCTCCAGAACGCTTTATCCAGCCCATTAAAGCATCCAGCGGGCCACAGGAACATCCAGGAAGGCCAATCCAGGCTTTGCTCCTGAAGGAACTGTAGTTCAAAACCCACCCTCATTTAAAAGTGGCCAGGGTTCCTCCTAGCTTTTTGGTCTATAGAACCTGTCTGTTCGTGGCCGTTCGTGGCCAGTGAGGGAAAGTTGAAAGCTGCATTCCCTGCTGTGTGATTTAAACACAGCCAGGCTCACAAGGGCACTTTTATTATGCCGAAGGAGGGCCTTGCAGACTGTCCATGCCTGAGCCGCAACTGTGCCTGCGTTCCCCAGAGCCTTTCGTGGGCACAGGGGCAAGACAATCACCAGAAACAGAAGTGTCGAAATTGGCTGCATCCCCTTGTGCTACCCCTCTTTGCCTCTTTTCGCATTTGCCTTTCATGCAGTCGCCTCACTATTTGGCCGCTAGGCTTGGGTGCCCCACCTGTCTTTTCTAGAGTTTATTTTGTGAGAGACTTTAAACATACTCCAAGGGTCTGCTTGAAGACCTCTCAAGTCCCTCACACAGCCAGAAAATACATTTTGAAATACTTGCTCATTCTCTGAAACTGCCCTCATGTAAACCTGCCCCACTGCATCTAACACCATAAAATGTACCATCCTTATTTCCTGAATCTTTGCTCAAAGACCTACGTTGGCTCTATCAGTATGCGCCCATGCTATCCCAACCAGCAACCTTATCATTTTAAACTGCCCCACCTCTATTCGAAAGAACCTGTTTGTTTGAACTGACCCCTCTTTTCCCCACTGGTTGGCCCCACTTACCTTTTTCTTTCCTTTACAGATTACGGCCTGGGTACCCTGGGCTTATCCGGACCAACTACAGAGCCATAACGCCACTAGGGCGGCGATGGACACTGCACGGAGGCTTATTAATATGAAAAACCATAGCAGGGTTCGTGCGGCATCAACCTTATATGCACAACCATGTTTTGCCATTAGTTCATAGTGCACCTGATGGGCTCTGGAAGGCACAAGGAGAAGGCGTGGGAACACAGGGCCAGAAAGTTTGCACAGGGACTGCTTACATTTGCAAAATACCAAACATTGTACTCATTCTGTCAACGTTTTTGAAAAGTTATTACCTGAAACATAAGAGGCCTGCCTTCTCTGAGGAAAGAACTCAGGACCTTCAAATTATGAGACTGACGCGCTGCCTACTGCACTAAGCAGGTTCGGCTGGAGTATGTTTGGAGAACCTGGTGGAGAAACAGATCCAAGACCACGCTACTCACAAAGTGCAGATAGAAATATTCAAATAAAATGCAGCTAGCCCCATTGGTTCTATGGTATTTTGCGATCATATTTCTTTTCTGCGTCAGTAAAGAATCCAATCCTCTGATTCACAAGGACCGCGTTGCGGTCTACTGAACATCATGCTACTCTTCATGTTTAGAAAGGATATGTCCAATTGAATTTGCTGAAACAAAAAACACTTGTGCCCTCTCTGAGGCTCGAACTCAGGACCTTCAGAATATGAGACTGACGCGCTGCCTACTGCGCTAAGAAGGCTCTGCTGGAGTATTTTTGGAGAACTTGGTGGAGGACCAGATCTGAGACAACGCTACTCACACAGTCCAGATAGAAATATTAAAATAAAATGCAGCTAGCCCCATTGGTTCTATGGTATTTTGCGATCATATTTCTTTTCTGCGTCAGTAAAGAATCCAATCCTCTGATTCACAAGGACCGCGTTGCGGTCTACTGAACATCATGCTACTCTTCATGTTTAGAAAGGATATGTCCAATTGAATTTGCTGAAACAAAAAACACTTGTGCCCTCTCTGAGGCTCGAACTCAGGACCTTCAGATTATGAGACTGACGCGCTGCCTACTGCGCTAAGAAGGCTCTGCTGGAGTATTTTTGGAGAACTTGGTGGAGAACCAGATCTGAGACAACGCTACTCACACAGTCCAGATAGAAATATTAAAATAAAATGCAGCTAGCCCCATTGGTTCTATGGTATTTTGCGATCATATTTCTTTTCTGCGTCAGTAAAGAATCCAATCCTGTGATTCACAAGGACCGCGTTGCGGTCTACTGAACATCATTCTCCTCTTCATGTTTAGAAAGGATATGTCCAATTGAATTTGCTGAAACAAAAAACACTTGTGCCCTCTCTGAGGCTCGAACTCAGGACCTTCAGATTATGAGACTGACGCGCTGCCTACTGCGCTAAGAAGGCTCCGTTGGAGGCTCTTTGGATAACCTGGTGGAGAGCATGATTTGAGACCACGCTACTCACAAAGTCCAGATAGAAATATTCAAATAAAACGCAGCTAGCCCCAATTGGTTCTTTGGTATTTGGCAATCATATTTCTTTTCTGCGTCAGTAAAGAATCCAATCCTGTGATTCACAAGGACCGCGTTGCGGTCTACTGAACATCATGCTCCTCTTCATGTTTAGAAAAAATATGTCCAATTGTATTTGTTGAAACAAAAAACACTTGTGCCCTCTCTGAGGCTCGAACTCAGGACCTTCAGATTATGAGACTGACGCGCTAAGAAGGCTGCGATTTTATGATTTGTTGATGAAGATTATGTGACACAACTCCACACTCAAAACTCCAGAGAGAATACGATCCATCTGAAAAGCTTCACTTGAATGTATAGTGTTTTGTACTTCAGATGTCTTCCATTCATCAATCAAGAGTCCCATCCTTCGATGCTTGAATTTTGAGCTAGTTATTTTGATATGCTCCAAAACAGGTAAGATGCCACAAACTTCCAACCCCTCCCTCGCTGGATATATACCTAACTCTTTTCAGCCCTTTTTTCTTACCAGTTTTTAATTCTCCTCCCCCAAAGTCCCTTTTGTAAGCAGGTCGCTTTTTTTCCCATTTGCAGAGAGTTTTGCTCCTTTCCTATATATATATGCATGATTAATTATGTGTTTCCACTTCCATCATTTAGTTTTCTTGTGTGCGTTCAGCCGGTTTCGTTATACTCGCTGCTTACATCGCTTATGTCAGGTTTGTATTATGTCACAGTTTGTTATGCTGTTATTTGACATCAGATCTCATGCTGATCTGCTTGCGGCTGGTGACAGGTAGCATGCCACAAAAACAAACCCCAAACTACATCATTATCACACCTGTGAGGCACACGGTTCATGAAGAGAGTCCAAACGCGCCCTCTAGTAACAGAGCAAGGTAACTGCCGGCCAGGTCAAGAAGGGTGGACGGGGCTGGGTTATGCAGATGAACTCCCAGAAGTTCCCAGACTGAACCCAAGAGGATTCCATCCTCCAGAACGCTTTATCCAGCCCATTAAAGCATCCAGCGGGCCACAGGAACATCCAGGAAGGCCAATCCAGGCTTTGCTCCTGAAGGAACTGTAGTTCAAAACCCACCCTCATTTAAAAGTGGCCAGGGTTCCTCCTAGCTTTTTGGTCTATAGAACCTGGCCGTTCGTGGCCGTTCGTGGCCAGTGAGGGAAAGTTGAAAGCTGCATTCCCTGCTGTGTGATTTAAACACAGCCAGGCTCACAAGGGCACTTTTATTATGCCGAAGGAGGGCCTTGCAGACTGTCCATGCCTGAGCCGCAACTGTGCCTGCGTTCCCCAGAGCCTTTCGTGGGCACAGGGGCAAGACAATCACCAGAAACAGAAGTGTCGAAATTGGCTGCATCCCCTTGTGCTACCCCTCTTTGCCTCTTTTCGCATTTGCCTTTCATGCAGTCGCCTCACTATTTGGCCGCTAGGCTTGGGTGCCCCACCTGTCTTTTCTAGAGTTTATTTTGTGAGAGACTTTAAACATACTCCAAGGGTCTGCTTGAAGACCTCTCAAGTCCCTCACACAGCCAGAAAATACATTTTGAAATACTTGCTCATTCTCTGAAACTGCCCTCATGTAAACCTGCCCCACTGCATCTAACACCATAAAATGTACCATCCTTATTTCCTGAATCTTTGCTCAAAGACCTACGTTGGCTCTATCAGTATGCGCCCATGCTATCCCAACCAGCAACCTTATCATTTTAAACTGCCCCACCTCTATTCGAAAGAACCTGTTTGTTTGAACTGACCCCTCTTTTCCCCACTGGTTGGCCCCACTTACCTTTTTCTTTCCTTTACAGATTACGGCCTGGGTACCCTGGGCTTATCCGGACCAACTACAGAGCCATAACGCCACTAGGGCGGCGATGGACACTGCACGGAGGCTTATTAATATGAAAAACCATAGCAGGGTTCGTGCGGCATCAACCTTATATGCACAACCATGTTTTGCCATTAGTTCATAGTGCACCTGATGGGCTCTGGAAGGCACAAGGAGAAGGCGTGGGAACACAGGGCCAGAAAGTTTGCACAGGGACTGCTTACATTTGCAAAATACCAAACATTGTACTCATTCTGTCAACGTTTTTGAAAAGTTATTACCTGAAACATAAGAGGCCTGCCTTCTCTGAGGAAAGAACTCAGGACCTTCAAATTATGAGACTGACGCGCTGCCTACTGCACTAAGCAGGTTCGGCTGGAGTATGTTTGGAGAACCTGGTGGAGAAACAGATCCAAGACCACGCTACTCACAAAGTGCAGATAGAAATATTCAAATAAAATGCAGCTAGCCCCATTGGTTCTATGGTATTTTGCGATCATATTTCTTTTCTGCGTCAGTAAAGAATCCAATCCTCTGATTCACAAGGACCGCGTTGCGGTCTACTGAACATCATGCTACTCTTCATGTTTAGAAAGGATATGTCCAATTGAATTTGCTGAAACAAAAAACACTTGTGCCCTCTCTGAGGCTCGAACTCAGGACCTTCAGAATATGAGACTGACGCGCTGCCTACTGCGCTAAGAAGGCTCTGCTGGAGTATTTTTGGAGAACTTGGTGGAGGACCAGATCTGAGACAACGCTACTCACACAGTCCAGATAGAAATATTAAAATAAAATGCAGCTAGCCCCATTGGTTCTATGGTATTTTGCGATCATATTTCTTTTCTGCGTCAGTAAAGAATCCAATCCTCTGATTCACAAGGACCGCGTTGCGGTCTACTGAACATCATGCTACTCTTCATGTTTAGAAAGGATATGTCCAATTGAATTTGCTGAAACAAAAAACACTTGTGCCCTCTCTGAGGCTCGAACTCAGGACCTTCAGATTATGAGACTGACGCGCTGCCTACTGCGCTAAGAAGGCTCTGCTGGAGTATTTTTGGAGAACTTGGTGGAGAACCAGATCTGAGACAACGCTACTCACACAGTCCAGATAGAAATATTAAAATAAAATGCAGCTAGCCCCATTGGTTCTATGGTATTTTGCGATCATATTTCTTTTCTGCGTCAGTAAAGAATCCAATCCTGTGATTCACAAGGACCGCGTTGCGGTCTACTGAACATCATTCTCCTCTTCATGTTTAGAAAGGATATGTCCAATTGAATTTGCTGAAACAAAAAACACTTGTGCCCTCTCTGAGGCTCGAACTCAGGACCTTCAGATTATGAGACTGACGCGCTGCCTACTGCGCTAAGAAGGCTCCGTTGGAGGCTCTTTGGATAACCTGGTGGAGAGCATGATTTGAGACCACGCTACTCACAAAGTCCAGATAGAAATATTCAAATAAAACGCAGCTAGCCCCAATTGGTTCTTTGGTATTTGGCAATCATATTTCTTTTCTGCGTCAGTAAAGAATCCAATCCTGTAATTCACAAGGACCGCGTTGCGGTCTACTGAACATCATGCTCCTCTTCATGTTTAGAAAAAATATGTCCAATTGTATTTGTTGAAACAAAAAACACTTGTGCCCTCTCTGAGGCTCGAACTCAGGACCTTCAGATTATGAGACTGACGCGCTGCCTACTGCGCTAAGAAGGCTGCGATTTTATGATTTGTTGATGAAGATTATGTGACACAACTCCACACTCAAAACTCCAGAGAGAATACGATCCATCTGAAAAGCTTCACTTGAATGTATAGTGTTTTGTACTTCAGATGTCTTCCATTCATCAATCAAGAGTCCCATCCTTCGATGCTTGAATTTTGAGCTAGTTATTTTGATATGCTCCAAAACAGGTAAGATGCCACAAACTTCCAACCCCTCCCTCGCTGGATATATACCTAACTCTTTTCAGCCCTTTTTTCTTACCAGTTTTTAATTCTCCTCCCCCAAAGTCCCTTTTGTAAGCAGGTCGCTTTTTTTCCCATTTGCAGAGAGTTTTGCTCCTTTCCTATATATATATGCATGATTAATTATGTGTTTCCACTTCCATCATTTAGTTTTCTTGTGTGCGTTCAGCCGGTTTCGTTATACTCGCTGCTTACATCGCTTATGTCAGGTTTGTATTATGTCACAGTTTGTTATGCTGTTATTTGACATCAGATCTCATGCTGATCTGCTTGCGGCTGGTGACAGGTAGCATGCCACAAAAACAAACCCCAAACTACATCATTATCACACCTGTGAGGCACACGGTTCATGAAGAGAGTCCAAACGCGCCCTCTAGTAACAGAGCAAGGTAACTGCCGGCCAGGTCAAGAAGGGTGGACGGGGCTGGGTTATGCAGATGAACTCCCAGAAGTTCCCAGACTGAACCCAAGAGGATTCCATCCTCCAGAACGCTTTATCCAGCCCATTAAAGCATCCAGCGGGCCACAGGAACATCCAGGAAGGCCAATCCAGGCTTTGCTCCTGAAGGAACTGTAGTTCAAAACCCACCCTCATTTAAAAGTGGCCAGGGTTCCTCCTAGCTTTTTGGTCTATAGAACCTGGCCGTTCGTGGCCGTTCGTGGCCAGTGAGGGAAAGTTGAAAGCTGCATTCCCTGCTGTGTGATTTAAACACAGCCAGGCTCACAAGGGCACTTTTATTATGCCGAAGGAGGGCCTTGCAGACTGTCCATGCCTGAGCCGCAACTGTGCCTGCGTTCCCCAGAGCCTTTCGTGGGCACAGGGGCAAGACAATCACCAGAAACAGAAGTGTCGAAATTGGCTGCATCCCCTTGTGCTACCCCTCTTTGCCTCTTTTCGCATTTGCCTTTCATGCAGTCGCCTCACTATTTGGCCGCTAGGCTTGGGTGCCCCACCTGTCTTTTCTAGAGTTTATTTTGTGAGAGACTTTAAACATACTCCAAGGGTCTGCTTGAAGACCTCTCAAGTCCCTCACACAGCCAGAAAATACATTTTGAAATACTTGCTCATTCTCTGAAACTGCCCTCATGTAAACCTGCCCCACTGCATCTAACACCATAAAATGTACCATCCTTATTTCCTGAATCTTTGCTCAAAGACCTACGTTGGCTCTATCAGTATGCGCCCATGCTATCCCAACCAGCAACCTTATCATTTTAAACTGCCCCACCTCTATTCGAAAGAACCTGTTTGTTTGAACTGACCCCTCTTTTCCCCACTGGTTGGCCCCACTTACCTTTTTCTTTCCTTTACAGATTACGGCCTGGGTACCCTGGGCTTATCCGGACCAACTACAGAGCCATAACGCCACTAGGGCGGCGATGGACACTGCACGGAGGCTTATTAATATGAAAAACCATAGCAGGGTTCGTGCGGCATCAACCTTATATGCACAACCATGTTTTGCCATTAGTTCATAGTGCACCTGATGGGCTCTGGAAGGCACAAGGAGAAGGCGTGGGAACACAGGGCCAGAAAGTTTGCACAGGGACTGCTTACATTTGCAAAATACCAAACATTGTACTCATTCTGTCAACGTTTTTGAAAAGTTATTACCTGAAACATAAGAGGCCTGCCTTCTCTGAGGAAAGAACTCAGGACCTTCAAATTATGAGACTGACGCGCTGCCTACTGCACTAAGCAGGTTCGGCTGGAGTATGTTTGGAGAACCTGGTGGAGAAACAGATCCAAGACCACGCTACTCACAAAGTGCAGATAGAAATATTCAAATAAAATGCAGCTAGCCCCATTGGTTCTATGGTATTTTGCGATCATATTTCTTTTCTGCGTCAGTAAAGAATCCAATCCTCTGATTCACAAGGACCGCGTTGCGGTCTACTGAACATCATGCTACTCTTCATGTTTAGAAAGGATATGTCCAATTGAATTTGCTGAAACAAAAAACACTTGTGCCCTCTCTGAGGCTCGAACTCAGGACCTTCAGAATATGAGACTGACGCGCTGCCTACTGCGCTAAGAAGGCTCTGCTGGAGTATTTTTGGAGAACTTGGTGGAGGACCAGATCTGAGACAACGCTACTCACACAGTCCAGATAGAAATATTAAAATAAAATGCAGCTAGCCCCATTGGTTCTATGGTATTTTGCGATCATATTTCTTTTCTGCGTCAGTAAAGAATCCAATCCTCTGATTCACAAGGACCGCGTTGCGGTCTACTGAACATCATGCTACTCTTCATGTTTAGAAAGGATATGTCCAATTGAATTTGCTGAAACAAAAAACACTTGTGCCCTCTCTGAGGCTCGAACTCAGGACCTTCAGATTATGAGACTGACGCGCTGCCTACTGCGCTAAGAAGGCTCTGCTGGAGTATTTTTGGAGAACTTGGTGGAGAACCAGATCTGAGACAACGCTACTCACACAGTCCAGATAGAAATATTAAAATAAAATGCAGCTAGCCCCATTGGTTCTATGGTATTTTGCGATCATATTTCTTTTCTGCGTCAGTAAAGAATCCAATCCTGTGATTCACAAGGACCGCGTTGCGGTCTACTGAACATCATTCTCCTCTTCATGTTTAGAAAGGATATGTCCAATTGAATTTGCTGAAACAAAAAACACTTGTGCCCTCTCTGAGGCTCGAACTCAGGACCTTCAGATTATGAGACTGACGCGCTGCCTACTGCGCTAAGAAGGCTCCGTTGGAGGCTCTTTGGATAACCTGGTGGAGAGCATGATTTGAGACCACGCTACTCACAAAGTCCAGATAGAAATATTCAAATAAAACGCAGCTAGCCCCAATTGGTTCTTTGGTATTTGGCAATCATATTTCTTTTCTGCGTCAGTAAAGAATCCAATCCTGTGATTCACAAGGACCGCGTTGCGGTCTACTGAACATCATGCTCCTCTTCATGTTTAGAAAAAATATGTCCAATTGTATTTGTTGAAACAAAAAACACTTGTGCCCTCTCTGAGGCTCGAACTCAGGACCTTCAGATTATGAGACTGACGCGCTGCCTACTGCGCTAAGAAGGCTGCGATTTTATGATTTGTTGATGAAGATTATGTGACACAACTCCACACTCAAAACTCCAGAGAGAATACGATCCATCTGAAAAGCTTCACTTGAATGTATAGTGTTTTGTACTTCAGATGTCTTCCATTCATCAATCAAGAGTCCCATCCTTCGATGCTTGAATTTTGAGCTAGTTATTTTGATATGCTCCAAAACAGGTAAGATGCCACAAACTTCCAACCCCTCCCTCGCTGGATATATACCTAACTCTTTTCAGCCCTTTTTTCTTACCAGTTTTTAATTCTCCTCCCCCAAAGTCCCTTTTGTAAGCAGGTCGCTTTTTTTCCCATTTGCAGAGAGTTTTGCTCCTTTCCTATATATATATGCATGATTAATTATGTGTTTCCACTTCCATCATTTAGTTTTCTTGTGTGCGTTCAGCCGGTTTCGTTATACTCGCTGCTTACATCGCTTATGTCAGGTTTGTATTATGTCACAGTTTGTTATGCTGTTATTTGACATCAGATCTCATGCTGATCTGCTTGCGGCTGGTGACAGGTAGCATGCCACAAAAACAAACCCCAAACTACATCATTATCACACCTGTGAGGCACACGGTTCATGAAGAGAGTCCAAACGCGCCCTCTAGTAACAGAGCAAGGTAACTGCCGGCCAGGTCAAGAAGGGTGGACGGGGCTGGGTTATGCAGATGAACTCCCAGAAGTTCCCAGACTGAACCCAAGAGGATTCCATCCTCCAGAACGCTTTATCCAGCCCATTAAAGCATCCAGCGGGCCACAGGAACATCCAGGAAGGCCAATCCAGGCTTTGCTCCTGAAGGAACTGTAGTTCAAAACCCACCCTCATTTAAAAGTGGCCAGGGTTCCTCCTAGCTTTTTGGTCTATAGAACCTGGCCGTTCGTGGCCGTTCGTGGCCAGTGAGGGAAAGTTGAAAGCTGCATTCCCTGCTGTGTGATTTAAACACAGCCAGGCTCACAAGGGCACTTTTATTATGCCGAAGGAGGGCCTTGCAGACTGTCCATGCCTGAGCCGCAACTGTGCCTGCGTTCCCCAGAGCCTTTCGTGGGCACAGGGGCAAGACAATCACCAGAAACAGAAGTGTCGAAATTGGCTGCATCCCCTTGTGCTACCCCTCTTTGCCTCTTTTCGCATTTGCCTTTCATGCAGTCGCCTCACTATTTGGCCGCTAGGCTTGGGTGCCCCACCTGTCTTTTCTAGAGTTTATTTTGTGAGAGACTTTAAACATACTCCAAGGGTCTGCTTGAAGACCTCTCAAGTCCCTCACACAGCCAGAAAATACATTTTGAAATACTTGCTCATTCTCTGAAACTGCCCTCATGTAAACCTGCCCCACTGCATCTAACACCATAAAATGTACCATCCTTATTTCCTGAATCTTTGCTCAAAGACCTACGTTGGCTCTATCAGTATGCGCCCATGCTATCCCAACCAGCAACCTTATCATTTTAAACTGCCCCACCTCTATTCGAAAGAACCTGTTTGTTTGAACTGACCCCTCTTTTCCCCACTGGTTGGCCCCACTTACCTTTTTCTTTCCTTTACAGATTACGGCCTGGGTACCCTGGGCTTATCCGGACCAACTACAGAGCCATAACGCCACTAGGGCGGCGATGGACACTGCACGGAGGCTTATTAATATGAAAAACCATAGCAGGGTTCGTGCGGCATCAACCTTATATGCACAACCATGTTTTGCCATTAGTTCATAGTGCACCTGATGGGCTCTGGAAGGCACAAGGAGAAGGCGTGGGAACACAGGGCCAGAAAGTTTGCACAGGGACTGCTTACATTTGCAAAATACCAAACATTGTACTCATTCTGTCAACGTTTTTGAAAAGTTATTACCTGAAACATAAGAGGCCTGCCTTCTCTGAGGAAAGAACTCAGGACCTTCAAATTATGAGACTGACGCGCTGCCTACTGCACTAAGCAGGTTCGGCTGGAGTATGTTTGGAGAACCTGGTGGAGAAACAGATCCAAGACCACGCTACTCACAAAGTGCAGATAGAAATATTCAAATAAAATGCAGCTAGCCCCATTGGTTCTATGGTATTTTGCGATCATATTTCTTTTCTGCGTCAGTAAAGAATCCAATCCTCTGATTCACAAGGACCGCGTTGCGGTCTACTGAACATCATGCTACTCTTCATGTTTAGAAAGGATATGTCCAATTGAATTTGCTGAAACAAAAAACACTTGTGCCCTCTCTGAGGCTCGAACTCAGGACCTTCAGAATATGAGACTGACGCGCTGCCTACTGCGCTAAGAAGGCTCTGCTGGAGTATTTTTGGAGAACTTGGTGGAGGACCAGATCTGAGACAACGCTACTCACACAGTCCAGATAGAAATATTAAAATAAAATGCAGCTAGCCCCATTGGTTCTATGGTATTTTGCGATCATATTTCTTTTCTGCGTCAGTAAAGAATCCAATCCTCTGATTCACAAGGACCGCGTTGCGGTCTACTGAACATCATGCTACTCTTCATGTTTAGAAAGGATATGTCCAATTGAATTTGCTGAAACAAAAAACACTTGTGCCCTCTCTGAGGCTCGAACTCAGGACCTTCAGATTATGAGACTGACGCGCTGCCTACTGCGCTAAGAAGGCTCTGCTGGAGTATTTTTGGAGAACTTGGTGGAGAACCAGATCTGAGACAACGCTACTCACACAGTCCAGATAGAAATATTAAAATAAAATGCAGCTAGCCCCATTGGTTCTATGGTATTTTGCGATCATATTTCTTTTCTGCGTCAGTAAAGAATCCAATCCTGTGATTCACAAGGACCGCGTTGCGGTCTACTGAACATCATTCTCCTCTTCATGTTTAGAAAGGATATGTCCAATTGAATTTGCTGAAACAAAAAACACTTGTGCCCTCTCTGAGGCTCGAACTCAGGACCTTCAGATTATGAGACTGACGCGCTGCCTACTGCGCTAAGAAGGCTCCGTTGGAGGCTCTTTGGATAACCTGGTGGAGAGCATGATTTGAGACCACGCTACTCACAAAGTCCAGATAGAAATATTCAAATAAAACGCAGCTAGCCCCAATTGGTTCTTTGGTATTTGGCAATCATATTTCTTTTCTGCGTCAGTAAAGAATCCAATCCTGTGATTCACAAGGACCGCGTTGCGGTCTACTGAACATCATGCTCCTCTTCATGTTTAGAAAAAATATGTCCAATTGTATTTGTTGAAACAAAAAACACTTGTGCCCTCTCTGAGGCTCGAACTCAGGACCTTCAGATTATGAGACTGACGCGCTGCCTACTGCGCTAAGAAGGCTGCGATTTTATGATTTGTTGATGAAGATTATGTGACACAACTCCACACTCAAAACTCCAGAGAGAATACGATCCATCTGAAAAGCTTCACTTGAATGTATAGTGTTTTGTACTTCAGATGTCTTCCATTCATCAATCAAGAGTCCCATCCTTCGATGCTTGAATTTTGAGCTAGTTATTTTGATATGCTCCAAAACAGGTAAGATGCCACAAACTTCCAACCCCTCCCTCGCTGGATATATACCTAACTCTTTTCAGCCCTTTTTTCTTACCAGTTTTTAATTCTCCTCCCCCAAAGTCCCTTTTGTAAGCAGGTCGCTTTTTTTCCCATTTGCAGAGAGTTTTGCTCCTTTCCTATATATATATGCATGATTAATTATGTGTTTCCACTTCCATCATTTAGTTTTCTTGTGTGCGTTCAGCCGGTTTCGTTATACTCGCTGCTTACATCGCTTATGTCAGGTTTGTATTATGTCACAGTTTGTTATGCTGTTATTTGACATCAGATCTCATGCTGATCTGCTTGCGGCTGGTGACAGGTAGCATGCCACAAAAACAAACCCCAAACTACATCATTATCACACCTGTGAGGCACACGGTTCATGAAGAGAGTCCAAACGCGCCCTCTAGTAACAGAGCAAGGTAACTGCCGGCCAGGTCAAGAAGGGTGGACGGGGCTGGGTTATGCAGATGAACTCCCAGAAGTTCCCAGACTGAACCCAAGAGGATTCCATCCTCCAGAACGCTTTATCCAGCCCATTAAAGCATCCAGCGGGCCACAGGAACATCCAGGAAGGCCAATCCAGGCTTTGCTCCTGAAGGAACTGTAGTTCAAAACCCACCCTCATTTAAAAGTGGCCAGGGTTCCTCCTAGCTTTTTGGTCTATAGAACCTGGCCGTTCGTGGCCGTTCGTGGCCAGTGAGGGAAAGTTGAAAGCTGCATTCCCTGCTGTGTGATTTAAACACAGCCAGGCTCACAAGGGCACTTTTATTATGCCGAAGGAGGGCCTTGCAGACTGTCCATGCCTGAGCCGCAACTGTGCCTGCGTTCCCCAGAGCCTTTCGTGGGCACAGGGGCAAGACAATCACCAGAAACAGAAGTGTCGAAATTGGCTGCATCCCCTTGTGCTACCCCTCTTTGCCTCTTTTCGCATTTGCCTTTCATGCAGTCGCCTCACTATTTGGCCGCTAGGCTTGGGTGCCCCACCTGTCTTTTCTAGAGTTTATTTTGTGAGAGACTTTAAACATACTCCAAGGGTCTGCTTGAAGACCTCTCAAGTCCCTCACACAGCCAGAAAATACATTTTGAAATACTTGCTCATTCTCTGAAACTGCCCTCATGTAAACCTGCCCCACTGCATCTAACACCATAAAATGTACCATCCTTATTTCCTGAATCTTTGCTCAAAGACCTACGTTGGCTCTATCAGTATGCGCCCATGCTATCCCAACCAGCAACCTTATCATTTTAAACTGCCCCACCTCTATTCGAAAGAACCTGTTTGTTTGAACTGACCCCTCTTTTCCCCACTGGTTGGCCCCACTTACCTTTTTCTTTCCTTTACAGATTACGGCCTGGGTACCCTGGGCTTATCCGGACCAACTACAGAGCCATAACGCCACTAGGGCGGCGATGGACACTGCACGGAGGCTTATTAATATGAAAAACCATAGCAGGGTTCGTGCGGCATCAACCTTATATGCACAACCATGTTTTGCCATTAGTTCATAGTGCACCTGATGGGCTCTGGAAGGCACAAGGAGAAGGCGTGGGAACACAGGGCCAGAAAGTTTGCACAGGGACTGCTTACATTTGCAAAATACCAAACATTGTACTCATTCTGTCAACGTTTTTGAAAAGTTATTACCTGAAACATAAGAGGCCTGCCTTCTCTGAGGAAAGAACTCAGGACCTTCAAATTATGAGACTGACGCGCTGCCTACTGCACTAAGCAGGTTCGGCTGGAGTATGTTTGGAGAACCTGGTGGAGAAACAGATCCAAGACCACGCTACTCACAAAGTGCAGATAGAAATATTCAAATAAAATGCAGCTAGCCCCATTGGTTCTATGGTATTTTGCGATCATATTTCTTTTCTGCGTCAGTAAAGAATCCAATCCTCTGATTCACAAGGACCGCGTTGCGGTCTACTGAACATCATGCTACTCTTCATGTTTAGAAAGGATATGTCCAATTGAATTTGCTGAAACAAAAAACACTTGTGCCCTCTCTGAGGCTCGAACTCAGGACCTTCAGAATATGAGACTGACGCGCTGCCTACTGCGCTAAGAAGGCTCTGCTGGAGTATTTTTGGAGAACTTGGTGGAGGACCAGATCTGAGACAACGCTACTCACACAGTCCAGATAGAAATATTAAAATAAAATGCAGCTAGCCCCATTGGTTCTATGGTATTTTGCGATCATATTTCTTTTCTGCGTCAGTAAAGAATCCAATCCTCTGATTCACAAGGACCGCGTTGCGGTCTACTGAACATCATGCTACTCTTCATGTTTAGAAAGGATATGTCCAATTGAATTTGCTGAAACAAAAAACACTTGTGCCCTCTCTGAGGCTCGAACTCAGGACCTTCAGATTATGAGACTGACGCGCTGCCTACTGCGCTAAGAAGGCTCTGCTGGAGTATTTTTGGAGAACTTGGTGGAGAACCAGATCTGAGACAACGCTACTCACACAGTCCAGATAGAAATATTAAAATAAAATGCAGCTAGCCCCATTGGTTCTATGGTATTTTGCGATCATATTTCTTTTCTGCGTCAGTAAAGAATCCAATCCTGTGATTCACAAGGACCGCGTTGCGGTCTACTGAACATCATTCTCCTCTTCATGTTTAGAAAGGATATGTCCAATTGAATTTGCTGAAACAAAAAACACTTGTGCCCTCTCTGAGGCTCGAACTCAGGACCTTCAGATTATGAGACTGACGCGCTGCCTACTGCGCTAAGAAGGCTCCGTTGGAGGCTCTTTGGATAACCTGGTGGAGAGCATGATTTGAGACCACGCTACTCACAAAGTCCAGATAGAAATATTCAAATAAAACGCAGCTAGCCCCAATTGGTTCTTTGGTATTTGGCAATCATATTTCTTTTCTGCGTCAGTAAAGAATCCAATCCTGTGATTCACAAGGACCGCGTTGCGGTCTACTGAACATCATGCTCCTCTTCATGTTTAGAAAAAATATGTCCAATTGTATTTGTTGAAACAAAAAACACTTGTGCCCTCTCTGAGGCTCGAACTCAGGACCTTCAGATTATGAGACTGACGCGCTGCCTACTGCGCTAAGAAGGCTGCGATTTTATGATTTGTTGATGAAGATTATGTGACACAACTCCACACTCAAAACTCCAGAGAGAATACGATCCATCTGAAAAGCTTCACTTGAATGTATAGTGTTTTGTACTTCAGATGTCTTCCATTCATCAATCAAGAGTCCCATCCTTCGATGCTTGAATTTTGAGCTAGTTATTTTGATATGCTCCAAAACAGGTAAGATGCCACAAACTTCCAACCCCTCCCTCGCTGGATATATACCTAACTCTTTTCAGCCCTTTTTTCTTACCAGTTTTTAATTCTCCTCCCCCAAAGTCCCTTTTGTAAGCAGGTCGCTTTTTTTCCCATTTGCAGAGAGTTTTGCTCCTTTCCTATATATATATGCATGATTAATTATGTGTTTCCACTTCCATCATTTAGTTTTCTTGTGTGCGTTCAGCCGGTTTCGTTATACTCGCTGCTTACATCGCTTATGTCAGGTTTGTATTATGTCACAGTTTGTTATGCTGTTATTTGACATCAGATCTCATGCTGATCTGCTTGCGGCTGGTGACAGGTAGCATGCCACAAAAACAAACCCCAAACTACATCATTATCACACCTGTGAGGCACACGGTTCATGAAGAGAGTCCAAACGCGCCCTCTAGTAACAGAGCAAGGTAACTGCCGGCCAGGTCAAGAAGGGTGGACGGGGCTGGGTTATGCAGATGAACTCCCAGAAGTTCCCAGACTGAACCCAAGAGGATTCCATCCTCCAGAACGCTTTATCCAGCCCATTAAAGCATCCAGCGGGCCACAGGAACATCCAGGAAGGCCAATCCAGGCTTTGCTCCTGAAGGAACTGTAGTTCAAAACCCACCCTCATTTAAAAGTGGCCAGGGTTCCTCCTAGCTTTTTGGTCTATAGAACCTGGCCGTTCGTGGCCGTTCGTGGCCAGTGAGGGAAAGTTGAAAGCTGCATTCCCTGCTGTGTGATTTAAACACAGCCAGGCTCACAAGGGCACTTTTATTATGCCGAAGGAGGGCCTTGCAGACTGTCCATGCCTGAGCCGCAACTGTGCCTGCGTTCCCCAGAGCCTTTCGTGGGCACAGGGGCAAGACAATCACCAGAAACAGAAGTGTCGAAATTGGCTGCATCCCCTTGTGCTACCCCTCTTTGCCTCTTTTCGCATTTGCCTTTCATGCAGTCGCCTCACTATTTGGCCGCTAGGCTTGGGTGCCCCACCTGTCTTTTCTAGAGTTTATTTTGTGAGAGACTTTAAACATACTCCAAGGGTCTGCTTGAAGACCTCTCAAGTCCCTCACACAGCCAGAAAATACATTTTGAAATACTTGCTCATTCTCTGAAACTGCCCTCATGTAAACCTGCCCCACTGCATCTAACACCATAAAATGTACCATCCTTATTTCCTGAATCTTTGCTCAAAGACCTACGTTGGCTCTATCAGTATGCGCCCATGCTATCCCAACCAGCAACCTTATCATTTTAAACTGCCCCACCTCTATTCGAAAGAACCTGTTTGTTTGAACTGACCCCTCTTTTCCCCACTGGTTGGCCCCACTTACCTTTTTCTTTCCTTTACAGATTACGGCCTGGGTACCCTGGGCTTATCCGGACCAACTACAGAGCCATAACGCCACTAGGGCGGCGATGGACACTGCACGGAGGCTTATTAATATGAAAAACCATAGCGGGGTTCGTGCGGCATCAACCTTATATGCACAACCATGTTTTGCCATTAGTTCATAGTGCACCTGATGGGCTCTGGAAGGCACAAGGAGAAGGCGTGGGAACACAGGGCCAGAAAGTTTGCACAGGGACTGCTTACATTTGCAAAATACCAAACATTGTACTCATTCTGTCAACGTTTTTGAAAAGTTATTACCTGAAACATAAGAGGCCTGCCTTCTCTGAGGAAAGAACTCAGGACCTTCAAATTATGAGACTGACGCGCTGCCTACTGCACTAAGCAGGTTCGGCTGGAGTATGTTTGGAGAACCTGGTGGAGAAACAGATCCAAGACCACGCTACTCACAAAGTGCAGATAGAAATATTCAAATAAAATGCAGCTAGCCCCATTGGTTCTATGGTATTTTGCGATCATATTTATTTTCTGCGTCAGTAAAGAATCCAATCCTGTGATTCACAAGGACCGCGTTGCGGTCTACTGAACATCATGCTCCTCTTCATGTTTAGAAAGGATATGTCCAATTGAATTTGCTGAAACAAAAAACACTTGTGCCCTCTCTGAGGCTCGAACTCAGGACCTTCAGATTATGAGACTGACGCGCTGCCTACTGCGCTAAGAAGGCTCCGTTGGAGGCTCTTTGGATAACCTGGTGGAGAGCATGATTTGAGACCACGCTACTCACAAAG
>NC_090927.1:39037476-39062476 GCF_040938575.1 Ambystoma mexicanum
ATCATTCTCCTCTTCATGTTTAGAAAGGATATGTCCAATTGAATTTGCTGAAACAAAAAACACTTGTGCCCTCTCTGAGGCTCGAACTCAGGACCTTCAGATTATGAGACTGACGCGCTGCCTACTGCGCTAAGAAGGCTCCGTTGGAGGCTCTTTGGATAACCTGGTGGAGAGCATGATTTGAGACCACGCTACTCACAAAGTCCAGATAGAAATATTCAAATAAAACGCAGCTAGCCCCAATTGGTTCTTTGGTATTTGGCAATCATATTTCTTTTCTGCGTCAGTAAAGAATCCAATCCTGTGATTCACAAGGACCGCGTTGCGGTCTACTGAACATCATGCTCCTCTTCATGTTTAGAAAAAATATGTCCAATTGTATTTGTTGAAACAAAAAACACTTGTGCCCTCTCTGAGGCTCGAACTCAGGACCTTCAGATTATGAGACTGACGCGCTGCCTACTGCGCTAAGAAGGCTGCGATTTTATGATTTGTTGATGAAGATTATGTGACACAACTCCACACTCAAAACTCCAGAGAGAATACGATCCATCTGAAAAGCTTCACTTGAATGTATAGTGTTTTGTACTTCAGATGTCTTCCATTCATCAATCAAGAGTCCCATCCTTCGATGCTTGAATTTTGAGCTAGTTATTTTGATATGCTCCAAAACAGGTAAGATGCCACAAACTTCCAACCCCTCCCTCGCTGGATATATACCTAACTCTTTTCAGCCCTTTTTTCTTACCAGTTTTTAATTCTCCTCCCCCAAAGTCCCTTTTGTAAGCAGGTCGCTTTTTTTCCCATTTGCAGAGAGTTTTGCTCCTTTCCTATATATATATGCATGATTAATTATGTGTTTCCACTTCCATCATTTAGTTTTCTTGTGTGCGTTCAGCCGGTTTCGTTATACTCGCTGCTTACATCGCTTATGTCAGGTTTGTATTATGTCACAGTTTGTTATGCTGTTATTTGACATCAGATCTCATGCTGATCTGCTTGCGGCTGGTGACAGGTAGCATGCCACAAAAACAAACCCCAAACTACATCATTATCACACCTGTGAGGCACACGGTTCATGAAGAGAGTCCAAACGCGCCCTCTAGTAACAGAGCAAGGTAACTGCCGGCCAGGTCAAGAAGGGTGGACGGGGCTGGGTTATGCAGATGAACTCCCAGAAGTTCCCAGACTGAACCCAAGAGGATTCCATCCTCCAGAACGCTTTATCCAGCCCATTAAAGCATCCAGCGGGCCACAGGAACATCCAGGAAGGCCAATCCAGGCTTTGCTCCTGAAGGAACTGTAGTTCAAAACCCACCCTCATTTAAAAGTGGCCAGGGTTCCTCCTAGCTTTTTGGTCTATAGAACCTGGCCGTTCGTGGCCGTTCGTGGCCAGTGAGGGAAAGTTGAAAGCTGCATTCCCTGCTGTGTGATTTAAACACAGCCAGGCTCACAAGGGCACTTTTATTATGCCGAAGGAGGGCCTTGCAGACTGTCCATGCCTGAGCCGCAACTGTGCCTGCGTTCCCCAGAGCCTTTCGTGGGCACAGGGGCAAGACAATCACCAGAAACAGAAGTGTCGAAATTGGCTGCATCCCCTTGTGCTACCCCTCTTTGCCTCTTTTCGCATTTGCCTTTCATGCAGTCGCCTCACTATTTGGCCGCTAGGCTTGGGTGCCCCACCTGTCTTTTCTAGAGTTTATTTTGTGAGAGACTTTAAACATACTCCAAGGGTCTGCTTGAAGACCTCTCAAGTCCCTCACACAGCCAGAAAATACATTTTGAAATACTTGCTCATTCTCTGAAACTGCCCTCATGTAAACCTGCCCCACTGCATCTAACACCATAAAATGTACCATCCTTATTTCCTGAATCTTTGCTCAAAGACCTACGTTGGCTCTATCAGTATGCGCCCATGCTATCCCAACCAGCAACCTTATCATTTTAAACTGCCCCACCTCTATTCGAAAGAACCTGTTTGTTTGAACTGACCCCTCTTTTCCCCACTGGTTGGCCCCACTTACCTTTTTCTTTCCTTTACAGATTACGGCCTGGGTACCCTGGGCTTATCCGGACCAACTACAGAGCCATAACGCCACTAGGGCGGCGATGGACACTGCACGGAGGCTTATTAATATGAAAAACCATAGCAGGGTTCGTGCGGCATCAACCTTATATGCACAACCATGTTTTGCCATTAGTTCATAGTGCACCTGATGGGCTCTGGAAGGCACAAGGAGAAGGCGTGGGAACACAGGGCCAGAAAGTTTGCACAGGGACTGCTTACATTTGCAAAATACCAAACATTGTACTCATTCTGTCAACGTTTTTGAAAAGTTATTACCTGAAACATAAGAGGCCTGCCTTCTCTGAGGAAAGAACTCAGGACCTTCAAATTATGAGACTGACGCGCTGCCTACTGCACTAAGCAGGTTCGGCTGGAGTATGTTTGGAGAACCTGGTGGAGAAACAGATCCAAGACCACGCTACTCACAAAGTGCAGATAGAAATATTCAAATAAAATGCAGCTAGCCCCATTGGTTCTATGGTATTTTGCGATCATATTTATTTTCTGCGTCAGTAAAGAATCCAATCCTGTGATTCACAAGGACCGCGTTGCGGTCTACTGAACATCATGCTCCTCTTCATGTTTAGAAAGGATATGTCCAATTGAATTTGCTGAAACAAAAAACACTTGTGCCCTCTCTGAGGCTCGAACTCAGGACCTTCAGATTATGAGACTGACGCGCTGCCTACTGCGCTAAGAAGGCTCCGTTGGAGGCTCTTTGGATAACCTGGTGGAGAGCATGATTTGAGACCACGCTACTCACAAAGTCCAGATAGAAATATTCAAATAAAACGCAGCTAGCCCCAATTGGTTCTTTGGTATTTGGCAATCATATTTCTTTTCTGCGTCAGTAAAGAATCCAATCCTGTGATTCACAAGGACCGCGTTGCGGTCTACTGAACATCATGCTCCTCTTCATGTTTAGAAAGGATATGTCCAATTGAATTTGCTGAAACACAAAAAACACTTGTGCCCTCTCTGAGGCTCGAACTCAGGACCTTCAGATTATGAGACTGGCGCGCTGCCTACTGCGCTAAGAAGGCTCTGCTGGAGTATTTTTGGAGAACTTGGTGGAGGACCAGATCTGAGACAACGCTACTCACACAGTCCAGATAGAAATATTAAAATAAAATGCAGCTAGCCCCATTGGTTCTATGGTATTTTGCGATCATATTTCTTTTCTGCGTCAGTAAAGAATCCAATCCTGTGATTCACAAGGACCGCGTTGCGGTCTACTGAACATCATGCTCCTCTTCATGTTTAGAAAGGATATGTCCAATTGAATTTGCTGAAACAAAAAACACTTGTGCCCTCTCTGAGGCTCGAACTCAGGACCTTCAGATTATGAGACTGACGCGCTGCCTACTGCGCTAAGAAGGCTCCGTTGGAGGCTCTTTGGATAACCTGGTGGAGAGCATGATTTGAGACCACGCTACTCACAAAGTCCAGATAGAAATATTCAAATAAAACGCAGCTAGCCCCAATTGGTTCTTTGGTATTTGGCAATCATATTTCTTTTCTGCGTCAGTAAAGAATCCAATCCTGTGATTCACAAGGACCGCGTTGCGGTCTACTGAACATCATGCTCCTCTTCATGTTTAGAAAGGATATGTCCAATTGAATTTGCTGAAACACAAAAAACACTTGTGCCCTCTCTGAGGCTCGAACTCAGGACCTTCAGATTATGAGACTGACGCGCTGCCTACTGCGCTAAGAAGGCTCTGCTGGAGTATTTTTGGAGAACTTGGTGGAGAACCAGATCTGAGACAACGCTACTCACACAGTCCAGATAGAAATATTAAAATAAAATGCAGCTAGCCCCATTGGTTCTATGGTATTTTGCGATCATATTTCTTTTCTGCGTCAGTAAAGAATCCAATCCTCTGATTCACAAGGACCGCGTTGCGGTCTACTGAACATCATGCTCCTCTTCATGTTTAGAAAGGATATGTCCAATTGAATTTGCTGAAACAAAAAACACTTGTGCCCTCTCTGAGGCTCGAACTCAGGACCTTCAGATTATGAGACTGACGCGCTGCCTACTGCGCTAAGAAGGCTCCGTTGGAGGCTCTTTGGATAACCTGGTGGAGAGCATGATTTGAGACCACGCTACTCACAAAGTCCAGATAGAAATATTCAAATAAAACGCAGCTAGCCCCAATTGGTTCTTTGGTATTTGGCAATCATATTTCTTTTCTGCGTCAGTAAAGAATCCAATCCTGTGATTCACAAGGACCGCGTTGCGGTCTACTGAACATCATGCTCCTCTTCATGTTTAGAAAAAATATGTCCAATTGTATTTGTTGAAACAAAAAACACTTGTGCCCTCTCTGAGGCTCGAACTCAGGACCTTCAGATTATGAGACTGACGCGCTGCCTACTGCGCTAAGAAGGCTCTGCTGGAGTATTTTTGGAGAACTTGGTGGAGGACCAGATCTGAGACAACGCTACTCACACAGTCCAGATAGAAATATTAAAATAAAATGCAGCTAGCCCCATTGGTTCTATGGTATTTTGCGATCATATTTCTTTTCTGCGTCAGTAAAGAATCCAATCCTCTGATTCACAAGGACCGCGTTGCGGTCTACTGAACATCATGCTACTCTTCATGTTTAGAAAGGATATGTCCAATTGAATTTGCTGAAACAAAAAACACTTGTGCCCTCTCTGAGGCTCGAACTCAGGACCTTCAGAATATGAGACTGACGCGCTGCCTACTGCGCTAAGAAGGCTCTGCTGGAGTATTTTTGGAGAACTTGGTGGAGGACCAGATCTGAGACAACGCTACTCACACAGTCCAGATAGAAATATTAAAATAAAATGCAGCTAGCCCCATTGGTTCTATGGTATTTTGCGATCATATTTCTTTTCTGCGTCAGTAAAGAATCCAATCCTCTGATTCACAAGGACCGCGTTGCGGTCTACTGAACATCATGCTACTCTTCATGTTTAGAAAGGATATGTCCAATTGAATTTGCTGAAACAAAAAACACTTGTGCCCTCTCTGAGGCTCGAACTCAGGACCTTCAGATTATGAGACTGACGCGCTGCCTACTGCGCTAAGAAGGCTCTGCTGGAGTATTTTTGGAGAACTTGGTGGAGAACCAGATCTGAGACAACGCTACTCACACAGTCCAGATAGAAATATTAAAATAAAATGCAGCTAGCCCCATTGGTTCTATGGTATTTTGCGATCATATTTCTTTTCTGCGTCAGTAAAGAATCCAATCCTGTGATTCACAAGGACCGCGTTGCGGTCTACTGAACATCATTCTCCTCTTCATGTTTAGAAAGGATATGTCCAATTGAATTTGCTGAAACAAAAAACACTTGTGCCCTCTCTGAGGCTCGAACTCAGGACCTTCAGATTATGAGACTGACGCGCTGCCTACTGCGCTAAGAAGGCTCCGTTGGAGGCTCTTTGGATAACCTGGTGGAGAGCATGATTTGAGACCACGCTACTCACAAAGTCCAGATAGAAATATTCAAATAAAACGCAGCTAGCCCCAATTGGTTCTTTGGTATTTGGCAATCATATTTCTTTTCTGCGTCAGTAAAGAATCCAATCCTGTGATTCACAAGGACCGCGTTGCGGTCTACTGAACATCATGCTCCTCTTCATGTTTAGAAAAAATATGTCCAATTGTATTTGTTGAAACAAAAAACACTTGTGCCCTCTCTGAGGCTCGAACTCAGGACCTTCAGATTATGAGACTGACGCGCTGCCTACTGCGCTAAGAAGGCTGCGATTTTATGATTTGTTGATGAAGATTATGTGACACAACTCCACACTCAAAACTCCAGAGAGAATACGATCCATCTGAAAAGCTTCACTTGAATGTATAGTGTTTTGTACTTCAGATGTCTTCCATTCATCAATCAAGAGTCCCATCCTTCGATGCTTGAATTTTGAGCTAGTTATTTTGATATGCTCCAAAACAGGTAAGATGCCACAAACTTCCAACCCCTCCCTCGCTGGATATATACCTAACTCTTTTCAGCCCTTTTTTCTTACCAGTTTTTAATTCTCCTCCCCCAAAGTCCCTTTTGTAAGCAGGTCGCTTTTTTTCCCATTTGCAGAGAGTTTTGCTCCTTTCCTATATATATATGCATGATTAATTATGTGTTTCCACTTCCATCATTTAGTTTTCTTGTGTGCGTTCAGCCGGTTTCGTTATACTCGCTGCTTACATCGCTTATGTCAGGTTTGTATTATGTCACAGTTTGTTATGCTGTTATTTGACATCAGATCTCATGCTGATCTGCTTGCGGCTGGTGACAGGTAGCATGCCACAAAAACAAACCCCAAACTACATCATTATCACACCTGTGAGGCACACGGTTCATGAAGAGAGTCCAAACGCGCCCTCTAGTAACAGAGCAAGGTAACTGCCGGCCAGGTCAAGAAGGGTGGACGGGGCTGGGTTATGCAGATGAACTCCCAGAAGTTCCCAGACTGAACCCAAGAGGATTCCATCCTCCAGAACGCTTTATCCAGCCCATTAAAGCATCCAGCGGGCCACAGGAACATCCAGGAAGGCCAATCCAGGCTTTGCTCCTGAAGGAACTGTAGTTCAAAACCCACCCTCATTTAAAAGTGGCCAGGGTTCCTCCTAGCTTTTTGGTCTATAGAACCTGTCTGTTCGTGGCCGTTCGTGGCCAGTGAGGGAAAGTTGAAAGCTGCATTCCCTGCTGTGTGATTTAAACACAGCCAGGCTCACAAGGGCACTTTTATTATGCCGAAGGAGGGCCTTGCAGACTGTCCATGCCTGAGCCGCAACTGTGCCTGCGTTCCCCAGAGCCTTTCGTGGGCACAGGGGCAAGACAATCACCAGAAACAGAAGTGTCGAAATTGGCTGCATCCCCTTGTGCTACCCCTCTTTGCCTCTTTTCGCATTTGCCTTTCATGCAGTCGCCTCACTATTTGGCCGCTAGGCTTGGGTGCCCCACCTGTCTTTTCTAGAGTTTATTTTGTGAGAGACTTTAAACATACTCCAAGGGTCTGCTTGAAGACCTCTCAAGTCCCTCACACAGCCAGAAAATACATTTTGAAATACTTGCTCATTCTCTGAAACTGCCCTCATGTAAACCTGCCCCACTGCATCTAACACCATAAAATGTACCATCCTTATTTCCTGAATCTTTGCTCAAAGACCTACGTTGGCTCTATCAGTATGCGCCCATGCTATCCCAACCAGCAACCTTATCATTTTAAACTGCCCCACCTCTATTCGAAAGAACCTGTTTGTTTGAACTGACCCCTCTTTTCCCCACTGGTTGGCCCCACTTACCTTTTTCTTTCCTTTACAGATTACGGCCTGGGTACCCTGGGCTTATCCGGACCAACTACAGAGCCATAACGCCACTAGGGCGGCGATGGACACTGCACGGAGGCTTATTAATATGAAAAACCATAGCAGGGTTCGTGCGGCATCAACCTTATATGCACAACCATGTTTTGCCATTAGTTCATAGTGCACCTGATGGGCTCTGGAAGGCACAAGGAGAAGGCGTGGGAACACAGGGCCAGAAAGTTTGCACAGGGACTGCTTACATTTGCAAAATACCAAACATTGTACTCATTCTGTCAACGTTTTTGAAAAGTTATTACCTGAAACATAAGAGGCCTGCCTTCTCTGAGGAAAGAACTCAGGACCTTCAAATTATGAGACTGACGCGCTGCCTACTGCACTAAGCAGGTTCGGCTGGAGTATGTTTGGAGAACCTGGTGGAGAAACAGATCCAAGACCACGCTACTCACAAAGTGCAGATAGAAATATTCAAATAAAATGCAGCTAGCCCCATTGGTTCTATGGTATTTTGCGATCATATTTCTTTTCTGCGTCAGTAAAGAATCCAATCCTCTGATTCACAAGGACCGCGTTGCGGTCTACTGAACATCATGCTACTCTTCATGTTTAGAAAGGATATGTCCAATTGAATTTGCTGAAACAAAAAACACTTGTGCCCTCTCTGAGGCTCGAACTCAGGACCTTCAGAATATGAGACTGACGCGCTGCCTACTGCGCTAAGAAGGCTCTGCTGGAGTATTTTTGGAGAACTTGGTGGAGGACCAGATCTGAGACAACGCTACTCACACAGTCCAGATAGAAATATTAAAATAAAATGCAGCTAGCCCCATTGGTTCTATGGTATTTTGCGATCATATTTCTTTTCTGCGTCAGTAAAGAATCCAATCCTCTGATTCACAAGGACCGCGTTGCGGTCTACTGAACATCATGCTACTCTTCATGTTTAGAAAGGATATGTCCAATTGAATTTGCTGAAACAAAAAACACTTGTGCCCTCTCTGAGGCTCGAACTCAGGACCTTCAGATTATGAGACTGACGCGCTGCCTACTGCGCTAAGAAGGCTCTGCTGGAGTATTTTTGGAGAACTTGGTGGAGAACCAGATCTGAGACAACGCTACTCACACAGTCCAGATAGAAATATTAAAATAAAATGCAGCTAGCCCCATTGGTTCTATGGTATTTTGCGATCATATTTCTTTTCTGCGTCAGTAAAGAATCCAATCCTGTGATTCACAAGGACCGCGTTGCGGTCTACTGAACATCATTCTCCTCTTCATGTTTAGAAAGGATATGTCCAATTGAATTTGCTGAAACAAAAAACACTTGTGCCTTCTCTGAGGCTCGAACTCAGGACCTTCAGATTATGAGACTGACGCGCTGCCTACTGCGCTAAGAAGGCTCCGTTGGAGGCTCTTTGGATAACCTGGTGGAGAGCATGATTTGAGACCACGCTACTCACAAAGTCCAGATAGAAATATTCAAATAAAACGCAGCTAGCCCCAATTGGTTCTTTGGTATTTGGCAATCATATTTCTTTTCTGCGTCAGTAAAGAATCCAATCCTGTGATTCACAAGGACCGCGTTGCGGTCTACTGAACATCATGCTCCTCTTCATGTTTAGAAAAAATATGTCCAATTGTATTTGTTGAAACAAAAAACACTTGTGCCCTCTCTGAGGCTCGAACTCAGGACCTTCAGATTATGAGACTGACGCGCTGCCTACTGCGCTAAGAAGGCTGCGATTTTATGATTTGTTGATGAAGATTATGTGACACAACTCCACACTCAAAACTCCAGAGAGAATACGATCCATCTGAAAAGCTTCACTTGAATGTATAGTGTTTTGTACTTCAGATGTCTTCCATTCATCAATCAAGAGTCCCATCCTTCGATGCTTGAATTTTGAGCTAGTTATTTTGATATGCTCCAAAACAGGTAAGATGCCACAAACTTCCAACCCCTCCCTCGCTGGATATATACCTAACTCTTTTCAGCCCTTTTTTCTTACCAGTTTTTAATTCTCCTCCCCCAAAGTCCCTTTTGTAAGCAGGTCGCTTTTTTTCCCATTTGCAGAGAGTTTTGCTCCTTTCCTATATATATATGCATGATTAATTATGTGTTTCCACTTCCATCATTTAGTTTTCTTGTGTGCGTTCAGCCGGTTTCGTTATACTCGCTGCTTACATCGCTTATGTCAGGTTTGTATTATGTCACAGTTTGTTATGCTGTTATTTGACATCAGATCTCATGCTGATCTGCTTGCGGCTGGTGACAGGTAGCATGCCACAAAAACAAACCCCAAACTACATCATTATCACACCTGTGAGGCACACGGTTCATGAAGAGAGTCCAAACGCGCCCTCTAGTAACAGAGCAAGGTAACTGCCGGCCAGGTCAAGAAGGGTGGACGGGGCTGGGTTATGCAGATGAACTCCCAGAAGTTCCCAGACTGAACCCAAGAGGATTCCATCCTCCAGAACGCTTTATCCAGCCCATTAAAGCATCCAGCGGGCCACAGGAACATCCAGGAAGGCCAATCCAGGCTTTGCTCCTGAAGGAACTGTAGTTCAAAACCCACCCTCATTTAAAAGTGGCCAGGGTTCCTCCTAGCTTTTTGGTCTATAGAACCTGGCCGTTCGTGGCCGTTCGTGGCCAGTGAGGGAAAGTTGAAAGCTGCATTCCCTGCTGTGTGATTTAAACACAGCCAGGCTCACAAGGGCACTTTTATTATGCCGAAGGAGGGCCTTGCAGACTGTCCATGCCTGAGCCGCAACTGTGCCTGCGTTCCCCAGAGCCTTTCGTGGGCACAGGGGCAAGACAATCACCAGAAACAGAAGTGTCGAAATTGGCTGCATCCCCTTGTGCTACCCCTCTTTGCCTCTTTTCGCATTTGCCTTTCATGCAGTCGCCTCACTATTTGGCCGCTAGGCTTGGGTGCCCCACCTGTCTTTTCTAGAGTTTATTTTGTGAGAGACTTTAAACATACTCCAAGGGTCTGCTTGAAGACCTCTCAAGTCCCTCACACAGCCAGAAAATACATTTTGAAATACTTGCTCATTCTCTGAAACTGCCCTCATGTAAACCTGCCCCACTGCATCTAACACCATAAAATGTACCATCCTTATTTCCTGAATCTTTGCTCAAAGACCTACGTTGGCTCTATCAGTATGCGCCCATGCTATCCCAACCAGCAACCTTATCATTTTAAACTGCCCCACCTCTATTCGAAAGAACCTGTTTGTTTGAACTGACCCCTCTTTTCCCCACTGGTTGGCCCCACTTACCTTTTTCTTTCCTTTACAGATTACGGCCTGGGTACCCTGGGCTTATCCGGACCAACTACAGAGCCATAACGCCACTAGGGCGGCGATGGACACTGCACGGAGGCTTATTAATATGAAAAACCATAGCAGGGTTCGTGCGGCATCAACCTTATATGCACAACCATGTTTTGCCATTAGTTCATAGTGCACCTGATGGGCTCTGGAAGGCACAAGGAGAAGGCGTGGGAACACAGGGCCAGAAAGTTTGCACAGGGACTGCTTACATTTGCAAAATACCAAACATTGTACTCATTCTGTCAACGTTTTTGAAAAGTTATTACCTGAAACATAAGAGGCCTGCCTTCTCTGAGGAAAGAACTCAGGACCTTCAAATTATGAGACTGACGCGCTGCCTACTGCACTAAGCAGGTTCGGCTGGAGTATGTTTGGAGAACCTGGTGGAGAAACAGATCCAAGACCACGCTACTCACAAAGTGCAGATAGAAATATTCAAATAAAATGCAGCTAGCCCCATTGGTTCTATGGTATTTTGCGATCATATTTCTTTTCTGCGTCAGTAAAGAATCCAATCCTCTGATTCACAAGGACCGCGTTGCGGTCTACTGAACATCATGCTACTCTTCATGTTTAGAAAGGATATGTCCAATTGAATTTGCTGAAACAAAAAACACTTGTGCCCTCTCTGAGGCTCGAACTCAGGACCTTCAGAATATGAGACTGACGCGCTGCCTACTGCGCTAAGAAGGCTCTGCTGGAGTATTTTTGGAGAACTTGGTGGAGGACCAGATCTGAGACAACGCTACTCACACAGTCCAGATAGAAATATTAAAATAAAATGCAGCTAGCCCCATTGGTTCTATGGTATTTTGCGATCATATTTCTTTTCTGCGTCAGTAAAGAATCCAATCCTCTGATTCACAAGGACCGCGTTGCGGTCTACTGAACATCATGCTACTCTTCATGTTTAGAAAGGATATGTCCAATTGAATTTGCTGAAACAAAAAACACTTGTGCCCTCTCTGAGGCTCGAACTCAGGACCTTCAGATTATGAGACTGACGCGCTGCCTACTGCGCTAAGAAGGCTCTGCTGGAGTATTTTTGGAGAACTTGGTGGAGAACCAGATCTGAGACAACGCTACTCACACAGTCCAGATAGAAATATTAAAATAAAATGCAGCTAGCCCCATTGGTTCTATGGTATTTTGCGATCATATTTCTTTTCTGCGTCAGTAAAGAATCCAATCCTGTGATTCACAAGGACCGCGTTGCGGTCTACTGAACATCATTCTCCTCTTCATGTTTAGAAAGGATATGTCCAATTGAATTTGCTGAAACAAAAAACACTTGTGCCCTCTCTGAGGCTCGAACTCAGGACCTTCAGATTATGAGACTGACGCGCTGCCTACTGCGCTAAGAAGGCTCCGTTGGAGGCTCTTTGGATAACCTGGTGGAGAGCATGATTTGAGACCACGCTACTCACAAAGTCCAGATAGAAATATTCAAATAAAACGCAGCTAGCCCCAATTGGTTCTTTGGTATTTGGCAATCATATTTCTTTTCTGCGTCAGTAAAGAATCCAATCCTGTGATTCACAAGGACCGCGTTGCGGTCTACTGAACATCATGCTCCTCTTCATGTTTAGAAAAAATATGTCCAATTGTATTTGTTGAAACAAAAAACACTTGTGCCCTCTCTGAGGCTCGAACTCAGGACCTTCAGATTATGAGACTGACGCGCTGCCTACTGCGCTAAGAAGGCTGCGATTTTATGATTTGTTGATGAAGATTATGTGACACAACTCCACACTCAAAACTCCAGAGAGAATACGATCCATCTGAAAAGCTTCACTTGAATGTATAGTGTTTTGTACTTCAGATGTCTTCCATTCATCAATCAAGAGTCCCATCCTTCGATGCTTGAATTTTGAGCTAGTTATTTTGATATGCTCCAAAACAGGTAAGATGCCACAAACTTCCAACCCCTCCCTCGCTGGATATATACCTAACTCTTTTCAGCCCTTTTTTCTTACCAGTTTTTAATTCTCCTCCCCCAAAGTCCCTTTTGTAAGCAGGTCGCTTTTTTTCCCATTTGCAGAGAGTTTTGCTCCTTTCCTATATATATATGCATGATTAATTATGTGTTTCCACTTCCATCATTTAGTTTTCTTGTGTGCGTTCAGCCGGTTTCGTTATACTCGCTGCTTACATCGCTTATGTCAGGTTTGTATTATGTCACAGTTTGTTATGCTGTTATTTGACATCAGATCTCATGCTGATCTGCTTGCGGCTGGTGACAGGTAGCATGCCACAAAAACAAACCCCAAACTACATCATTATCACACCTGTGAGGCACACGGTTCATGAAGAGAGTCCAAACGCGCCCTCTAGTAACAGAGCAAGGTAACTGCCGGCCAGGTCAAGAAGGGTGGACGGGGCTGGGTTATGCAGATGAACTCCCAGAAGTTCCCAGACTGAACCCAAGAGGATTCCATCCTCCAGAACGCTTTATCCAGCCCATTAAAGCATCCAGCGGGCCACAGGAACATCCAGGAAGGCCAATCCAGGCTTTGCTCCTGAAGGAACTGTAGTTCAAAACCCACCCTCATTTAAAAGTGGCCAGGGTTCCTCCTAGCTTTTTGGTCTATAGAACCTGGCCGTTCGTGGCCGTTCGTGGCCAGTGAGGGAAAGTTGAAAGCTGCATTCCCTGCTGTGTGATTTAAACACAGCCAGGCTCACAAGGGCACTTTTATTATGCCGAAGGAGGGCCTTGCAGACTGTCCATGCCTGAGCCGCAACTGTGCCTGCGTTCCCCAGAGCCTTTCGTGGGCACAGGGGCAAGACAATCACCAGAAACAGAAGTGTCGAAATTGGCTGCATCCCCTTGTGCTACCCCTCTTTGCCTCTTTTCGCATTTGCCTTTCATGCAGTCGCCTCACTATTTGGCCGCTAGGCTTGGGTGCCCCACCTGTCTTTTCTAGAGTTTATTTTGTGAGAGACTTTAAACATACTCCAAGGGTCTGCTTGAAGACCTCTCAAGTCCCTCACACAGCCAGAAAATACATTTTGAAATACTTGCTCATTCTCTGAAACTGCCCTCATGTAAACCTGCCCCACTGCATCTAACACCATAAAATGTACCATCCTTATTTCCTGAATCTTTGCTCAAAGACCTACGTTGGCTCTATCAGTATGCGCCCATGCTATCCCAACCAGCAACCTTATCATTTTAAACTGCCCCACCTCTATTCGAAAGAACCTGTTTGTTTGAACTGACCCCTCTTTTCCCCACTGGTTGGCCCCACTTACCTTTTTCTTTCCTTTACAGATTACGGCCTGGGTACCCTGGGCTTATCCGGACCAACTACAGAGCCATAACGCCACTAGGGCGGCGATGGACACTGCACGGAGGCTTATTAATATGAAAAACCATAGCAGGGTTCGTGCGGCATCAACCTTATATGCACAACCATGTTTTGCCATTAGTTCATAGTGCACCTGATGGGCTCTGGAAGGCACAAGGAGAAGGCGTGGGAACACAGGGCCAGAAAGTTTGCACAGGGACTGCTTACATTTGCAAAATACCAAACATTGTACTCATTCTGTCAACGTTTTTGAAAAGTTATTACCTGAAACATAAGAGGCCTGCCTTCTCTGAGGAAAGAACTCAGGACCTTCAAATTATGAGACTGACGCGCTGCCTACTGCACTAAGCAGGTTCGGCTGGAGTATGTTTGGAGAACCTGGTGGAGAAACAGATCCAAGACCACGCTACTCACAAAGTGCAGATAGAAATATTCAAATAAAATGCAGCTAGCCCCATTGGTTCTATGGTATTTTGCGATCATATTTCTTTTCTGCGTCAGTAAAGAATCCAATCCTCTGATTCACAAGGACCGCGTTGCGGTCTACTGAACATCATGCTACTCTTCATGTTTAGAAAGGATATGTCCAATTGAATTTGCTGAAACAAAAAACACTTGTGCCCTCTCTGAGGCTCGAACTCAGGACCTTCAGAATATGAGACTGACGCGCTGCCTACTGCGCTAAGAAGGCTCTGCTGGAGTATTTTTGGAGAACTTGGTGGAGGACCAGATCTGAGACAACGCTACTCACACAGTCCAGATAGAAATATTAAAATAAAATGCAGCTAGCCCCATTGGTTCTATGGTATTTTGCGATCATATTTCTTTTCTGCGTCAGTAAAGAATCCAATCCTCTGATTCACAAGGACCGCGTTGCGGTCTACTGAACATCATGCTACTCTTCATGTTTAGAAAGGATATGTCCAATTGAATTTGCTGAAACAAAAAACACTTGTGCCCTCTCTGAGGCTCGAACTCAGGACCTTCAGATTATGAGACTGACGCGCTGCCTACTGCGCTAAGAAGGCTCTGCTGGAGTATTTTTGGAGAACTTGGTGGAGAACCAGATCTGAGACAACGCTACTCACACAGTCCAGATAGAAATATTAAAATAAAATGCAGCTAGCCCCATTGGTTCTATGGTATTTTGCGATCATATTTCTTTTCTGCGTCAGTAAAGAATCCAATCCTGTGATTCACAAGGACCGCGTTGCGGTCTACTGAACATCATTCTCCTCTTCATGTTTAGAAAGGATATGTCCAATTGAATTTGCTGAAACAAAAAACACTTGTGCCCTCTCTGAGGCTCGAACTCAGGACCTTCAGATTATGAGACTGACGCGCTGCCTACTGCGCTAAGAAGGCTCCGTTGGAGGCTCTTTGGATAACCTGGTGGAGAGCATGATTTGAGACCACGCTACTCACAAAGTCCAGATAGAAATATTCAAATAAAACGCAGCTAGCCCCAATTGGTTCTTTGGTATTTGGCAATCATATTTCTTTTCTGCGTCAGTAAAGAATCCAATCCTGTGATTCACAAGGACCGCGTTGCGGTCTACTGAACATCATGCTCCTCTTCATGTTTAGAAAAAATATGTCCAATTGTATTTGTTGAAACAAAAAACACTTGTGCCCTCTCTGAGGCTCGAACTCAGGACCTTCAGATTATGAGACTGACGCGCTGCCTACTGCGCTAAGAAGGCTGCGATTTTATGATTTGTTGATGAAGATTATGTGACACAACTCCACACTCAAAACTCCAGAGAGAATACGATCCATCTGAAAAGCTTCACTTGAATGTATAGTGTTTTGTACTTCAGATGTCTTCCATTCATCAATCAAGAGTCCCATCCTTCGATGCTTGAATTTTGAGCTAGTTATTTTGATATGCTCCAAAACAGGTAAGATGCCACAAACTTCCAACCCCTCCCTCGCTGGATATATACCTAACTCTTTTCAGCCCTTTTTTCTTACCAGTTTTTAATTCTCCTCCCCCAAAGTCCCTTTTGTAAGCAGGTCGCTTTTTTTCCCATTTGCAGAGAGTTTTGCTCCTTTCCTATATATATATGCATGATTAATTATGTGTTTCCACTTCCATCATTTAGTTTTCTTGTGTGCGTTCAGCCGGTTTCGTTATACTCGCTGCTTACATCGCTTATGTCAGGTTTGTATTATGTCACAGTTTGTTATGCTGTTATTTGACATCAGATCTCATGCTGATCTGCTTGCGGCTGGTGACAGGTAGCATGCCACAAAAACAAACCCCAAACTACATCATTATCACACCTGTGAGGCACACGGTTCATGAAGAGAGTCCAAACGCGCCCTCTAGTAACAGAGCAAGGTAACTGCCGGCCAGGTCAAGAAGGGTGGACGGGGCTGGGTTATGCAGATGAACTCCCAGAAGTTCCCAGACTGAACCCAAGAGGATTCCATCCTCCAGAACGCTTTATCCAGCCCATTAAAGCATCCAGCGGGCCACAGGAACATCCAGGAAGGCCAATCCAGGCTTTGCTCCTGAAGGAACTGTAGTTCAAAACCCACCCTCATTTAAAAGTGGCCAGGGTTCCTCCTAGCTTTTTGGTCTATAGAACCTGGCCGTTCGTGGCCGTTCGTGGCCAGTGAGGGAAAG
This sequence comes from Ambystoma mexicanum, assembly GCF_040938575.1. Classification (NCBI taxonomy): domain Eukaryota; kingdom Metazoa; phylum Chordata; class Amphibia; order Caudata; family Ambystomatidae; genus Ambystoma; species Ambystoma mexicanum. The sequence goes on from NC_090927.1 coordinate 39,054,136, forward strand.
TTGAAAGCTGCATTCCCTGCTGTGTGATTTAAACACAGCCAGGCTCACAAGGGCACTTTTATTATGCCGAAGGAGGGCCTTGCAGACTGTCCATGCCTGAGCCGCAACTGTGCCTGCGTTCCCCAGAGCCTTTCGTGGGCACAGGGGCAAGACAATCACCAGAAACAGAAGTGTCGAAATTGGCTGCATCCCCTTGTGCTACCCCTCTTTGCCTCTTTTCGCATTTGCCTTTCATGCAGTCGCCTCACTATTTGGCCGCTAGGCTTGGGTGCCCCACCTGTCTTTTCTAGAGTTTATTTTGTGAGAGACTTTAAACATACTCCAAGGGTCTGCTTGAAGACCTCTCAAGTCCCTCACACAGCCAGAAAATACATTTTGAAATACTTGCTCATTCTCTGAAACTGCCCTCATGTAAACCTGCCCCACTGCATCTAACACCATAAAATGTACCATCCTTATTTCCTGAATCTTTGCTCAAAGACCTACGTTGGCTCTATCAGTATGCGCCCATGCTATCCCAACCAGCAACCTTATCATTTTAAACTGCCCCACCTCTATTCGAAAGAACCTGTTTGTTTGAACTGACCCCTCTTTTCCCCACTGGTTGGCCCCACTTACCTTTTTCTTTCCTTTACAGATTACGGCCTGGGTACCCTGGGCTTATCCGGACCAACTACAGAGCCATAACGCCACTAGGGCGGCGATGGACACTGCACGGAGGCTTATTAATATGAAAAACCATAGCAGGGTTCGTGCGGCATCAACCTTATATGCACAACCATGTTTTGCCATTAGTTCATAGTGCACCTGATGGGCTCTGGAAGGCACAAGGAGAAGGCGTGGGAACACAGGGCCAGAAAGTTTGCACAGGGACTGCTTACATTTGCAAAATACCAAACATTGTACTCATTCTGTCAACGTTTTTGAAAAGTTATTACCTGAAACATAAGAGGCCTGCCTTCTCTGAGGAAAGAACTCAGGACCTTCAAATTATGAGACTGACGCGCTGCCTACTGCACTAAGCAGGTTCGGCTGGAGTATGTTTGGAGAACCTGGTGGAGAAACAGATCCAAGACCACGCTACTCACAAAGTGCAGATAGAAATATTCAAATAAAATGCAGCTAGCCCCATTGGTTCTATGGTATTTTGCGATCATATTTCTTTTCTGCGTCAGTAAAGAATCCAATCCTCTGATTCACAAGGACCGCGTTGCGGTCTACTGAACATCATGCTACTCTTCATGTTTAGAAAGGATATGTCCAATTGAATTTGCTGAAACAAAAAACACTTGTGCCCTCTCTGAGGCTCGAACTCAGGACCTTCAGAATATGAGACTGACGCGCTGCCTACTGCGCTAAGAAGGCTCTGCTGGAGTATTTTTGGAGAACTTGGTGGAGGACCAGATCTGAGACAACGCTACTCACACAGTCCAGATAGAAATATTAAAATAAAATGCAGCTAGCCCCATTGGTTCTATGGTATTTTGCGATCATATTTCTTTTCTGCGTCAGTAAAGAATCCAATCCTCTGATTCACAAGGACCGCGTTGCGGTCTACTGAACATCATGCTACTCTTCATGTTTAGAAAGGATATGTCCAATTGAATTTGCTGAAACAAAAAACACTTGTGCCCTCTCTGAGGCTCGAACTCAGGACCTTCAGATTATGAGACTGACGCGCTGCCTACTGCGCTAAGAAGGCTCTGCTGGAGTATTTTTGGAGAACTTGGTGGAGAACCAGATCTGAGACAACGCTACTCACACAGTCCAGATAGAAATATTAAAATAAAATGCAGCTAGCCCCATTGGTTCTATGGTATTTTGCGATCATATTTCTTTTCTGCGTCAGTAAAGAATCCAATCCTGTGATTCACAAGGACCGCGTTGCGGTCTACTGAACATCATTCTCCTCTTCATGTTTAGAAAGGATATGTCCAATTGAATTTGCTGAAACAAAAAACACTTGTGCCCTCTCTGAGGCTCGAACTCAGGACCTTCAGATTATGAGACTGACGCGCTGCCTACTGCGCTAAGAAGGCTCCGTTGGAGGCTCTTTGGATAACCTGGTGGAGAGCATGATTTGAGACCACGCTACTCACAAAGTCCAGATAGAAATATTCAAATAAAACGCAGCTAGCCCCAATTGGTTCTTTGGTATTTGGCAATCATATTTCTTTTCTGCGTCAGTAAAGAATCCAATCCTGTGATTCACAAGGACCGCGTTGCGGTCTACTGAACATCATGCTCCTCTTCATGTTTAGAAAAAATATGTCCAATTGTATTTGTTGAAACAAAAAACACTTGTGCCCTCTCTGAGGCTCGAACTCAGGACCTTCAGATTATGAGACTGACGCGCTGCCTACTGCGCTAAGAAGGCTGCGATTTTATGATTTGTTGATGAAGATTATGTGACACAACTCCACACTCAAAACTCCAGAGAGAATACGATCCATCTGAAAAGCTTCACTTGAATGTATAGTGTTTTGTACTTCAGATGTCTTCCATTCATCAATCAAGAGTCCCATCCTTCGATGCTTGAATTTTGAGCTAGTTATTTTGATATGCTCCAAAACAGGCAAGATGCCACAAACTTCCAACCCCTCCCTCGCTGGATATATACCTAACTCTTTTCAGCCCTTTTTTCTTACCAGTTTTTAATTCTCCTCCCCCAAAGTCCCTTTTGTAAGCAGGTCGCTTTTTTTCCCATTTGCAGAGAGTTTTGCTCCTTTCCTATATATATATGCATGATTAATTATGTGTTTCCACTTCCATCATTTAGTTTTCTTGTGTGCGTTCAGCCGGTTTCGTTATACTCGCTGCTTACATCGCTTATGTCAGGTTTGTATTATGTCACAGTTTGTTATGCTGTTATTTGACATCAGATCTCATGCTGATCTGCTTGCGGCTGGTGACAGGTAGCATGCCACAAAAACAAACCCCAAACTACATCATTATCACACCTGTGAGGCACACGGTTCATGAAGAGAGTCCAAACGCGCCCTCTAGTAACAGAGCAAGGTAACTGCCGGCCAGGTCAAGAAGGGTGGACGGGGCTGGGTTATGCAGATGAACTCCCAGAAGTTCCCAGACTGAACCCAAGAGGATTCCATCCTCCAGAACGCTTTATCCAGCCCATTAAAGCATCCAGCGGGCCACAGGAACATCCAGGAAGGCCAATCCAGGCTTTGCTCCTGAAGGAACTGTAGTTCAAAACCCACCCTCATTTAAAAGTGGCCAGGGTTCCTCCTAGCTTTTTGGTCTATAGAACCTGGCCGTTCGTGGCCGTTCGTGGCCAGTGAGGGAAAGTTGAAAGCTGCATTCCCTGCTGTGTGATTTAAACACAGCCAGGCTCACAAGGGCACTTTTATTATGCCGAAGGAGGGCCTTGCAGACTGTCCATGCCTGAGCCGCAACTGTGCCTGCGTTCCCCAGAGCCTTTCGTGGGCACAGGGGCAAGACAATCACCAGAAACAGAAGTGTCGAAATTGGCTGCATCCCCTTGTGCTACCCCTCTTTGCCTCTTTTCGCATTTGCCTTTCATGCAGTCGCCTCACTATTTGGCCGCTAGGCTTGGGTGCCCCACCTGTCTTTTCTAGAGTTTATTTTGTGAGAGACTTTAAACATACTCCAAGGGTCTGCTTGAAGACCTCTCAAGTCCCTCACACAGCCAGAAAATACATTTTGAAATACTTGCTCATTCTCTGAAACTGCCCTCATGTAAACCTGCCCCACTGCATCTAACACCATAAAATGTACCATCCTTATTTCCTGAATCTTTGCTCAAAGACCTACGTTGGCTCTATCAGTATGCGCCCATGCTATCCCAACCAGCAACCTTATCATTTTAAACTGCCCCACCTCTATTCGAAAGAACCTGTTTGTTTGAACTGACCCCTCTTTTCCCCACTGGTTGGCCCCACTTACCTTTTTCTTTCCTTTACAGATTACGGCCTGGGTACCCTGGGCTTATCCGGACCAACTACAGAGCCATAACGCCACTAGGGCGGCGATGGACACTGCACGGAGGCTTATTAATATGAAAAACCATAGCGGGGTTCGTGCGGCATCAACCTTATATGCACAACCATGTTTTGCCATTAGTTCATAGTGCACCTGATGGGCTCTGGAAGGCACAAGGAGAAGGCGTGGGAACACAGGGCCAGAAAGTTTGCACAGGGACTGCTTACATTTGCAAAATACCAAACATTGTACTCATTCTGTCAACGTTTTTGAAAAGTTATTACCTGAAACATAAGAGGCCTGCCTTCTCTGAGGAAAGAACTCAGGACCTTCAAATTATGAGACTGACGCGCTGCCTACTGCACTAAGCAGGTTCGGCTGGAGTATGTTTGGAGAACCTGGTGGAGAAACAGATCCAAGACCACGCTACTCACAAAGTGCAGATAGAAATATTCAAATAAAATGCAGCTAGCCCCATTGGTTCTATGGTATTTTGCGATCATATTTCTTTTCTGCGTCAGTAAAGAATCCAATCCTCTGATTCACAAGGACCGCGTTGCGGTCTACTGAACATCATGCTACTCTTCATGTTTAGAAAGGATATGTCCAATTGAATTTGCTGAAACAAAAAACACTTGTGCCCTCTCTGAGGCTCGAACTCAGGACCTTCAGAATATGAGACTGACGCGCTGCCTACTGCGCTAAGAAGGCTCTGCTGGAGTATTTTTGGAGAACTTGGTGGAGGACCAGATCTGAGACAACGCTACTCACACAGTCCAGATAGAAATATTAAAATAAAATGCAGCTAGCCCCATTGGTTCTATGGTATTTTGCGATCATATTTCTTTTCTGCGTCAGTAAAGAATCCAATCCTCTGATTCACAAGGACCGCGTTGCGGTCTACTGAACATCATGCTACTCTTCATGTTTAGAAAGGATATGTCCAATTGAATTTGCTGAAACAAAAAACACTTGTGCCCTCTCTGAGGCTCGAACTCAGGACCTTCAGATTATGAGACTGACGCGCTGCCTACTGCGCTAAGAAGGCTCTGCTGGAGTATTTTTGGAGAACTTGGTGGAGAACCAGATCTGAGACAACGCTACTCACACAGTCCAGATAGAAATATTAAAATAAAATGCAGCTAGCCCCATTGGTTCTATGGTATTTTGCGATCATATTTCTTTTCTGCGTCAGTAAAGAATCCAATCCTGTGATTCACAAGGACCGCGTTGCGGTCTACTGAACATCATTCTCCTCTTCATGTTTAGAAAGGATATGTCCAATTGAATTTGCTGAAACAAAAAACACTTGTGCCCTCTCTGAGGCTCGAACTCAGGACCTTCAGATTATGAGACTGACGCGCTGCCTACTGCGCTAAGAAGGCTCCGTTGGAGGCTCTTTGGATAACCTGGTGGAGAGCATGATTTGAGACCACGCTACTCACAAAGTCCAGATAGAAATATTCAAATAAAACGCAGCTAGCCCCAATTGGTTCTTTGGTATTTGGCAATCATATTTCTTTTCTGCGTCAGTAAAGAATCCAATCCTGTGATTCACAAGGACCGCGTTGCGGTCTACTGAACATCATGCTCCTCTTCATGTTTAGAAAAAATATGTCCAATTGTATTTGTTGAAACAAAAAACACTTGTGCCCTCTCTGAGGCTCGAACTCAGGACCTTCAGATTATGAGACTGACGCGCTGCCTACTGCGCTAAGAAGGCTGCGATTTTATGATTTGTTGATGAAGATTATGTGACACAACTCCACACTCAAAACTCCAGAGAGAATACGATCCATCTGAAAAGCTTCACTTGAATGTATAGTGTTTTGTACTTCAGATGTCTTCCATTCATCAATCAAGAGTCCCATCCTTCGATGCTTGAATTTTGAGCTAGTTATTTTGATATGCTCCAAAACAGGCAAGATGCCACAAACTTCCAACCCCTCCCTCGCTGGATATATACCTAACTCTTTTCAGCCCTTTTTTCTTACCAGTTTTTAATTCTCCTCCCCCAAAGTCCCTTTTGTAAGCAGGTCGCTTTTTTTCCCATTTGCAGAGAGTTTTGCTCCTTTCCTATATATATATGCATGATTAATTATGTGTTTCCACTTCCATCATTTAGTTTTCTTGTGTGCGTTCAGCCGGTTTCGTTATACTCGCTGCTTACATCGCTTATGTCAGGTTTGTATTATGTCACAGTTTGTTATGCTGTTATTTGACATCAGATCTCATGCTGATCTGCTTGCGGCTGGTGACAGGTAGCATGCCACAAAAACAAACCCCAAACTACATCATTATCACACCTGTGAGGCACACGGTTCATGAAGAGAGTCCAAACGCGCCCTCTAGTAACAGAGCAAGGTAACTGCCGGCCAGGTCAAGAAGGGTGGACGGGGCTGGGTTATGCAGATGAACTCCCAGAAGTTCCCAGACTGAACCCAAGAGGATTCCATCCTCCAGAACGCTTTATCCAGCCCATTAAAGCATCCAGCGGGCCACAGGAACATCCAGGAAGGCCAATCCAGGCTTTGCTCCTGAAGGAACTGTAGTTCAAAACCCACCCTCATTTAAAAGTGGCCAGGGTTCCTCCTAGCTTTTTGGTCTATAGAACCTGGCCGTTCGTGGCCGTTCGTGGCCAGTGAGGGAAAGTTGAAAGCTGCATTCCCTGCTGTGTGATTTAAACACAGCCAGGCTCACAAGGGCACTTTTATTATGCCGAAGGAGGGCCTTGCAGACTGTCCATGCCTGAGCCGCAACTGTGCCTGCGTTCCCCAGAGCCTTTCGTGGGCACAGGGGCAAGACAATCACCAGAAACAGAAGTGTCGAAATTGGCTGCATCCCCTTGTGCTACCCCTCTTTGCCTCTTTTCGCATTTGCCTTTCATGCAGTCGCCTCACTATTTGGCCGCTAGGCTTGGGTGCCCCACCTGTCTTTTCTAGAGTTTATTTTGTGAGAGACTTTAAACATACTCCAAGGGTCTGCTTGAAGACCTCTCAAGTCCCTCACACAGCCAGAAAATACATTTTGAAATACTTGCTCATTCTCTGAAACTGCCCTCATGTAAACCTGCCCCACTGCATCTAACACCATAAAATGTACCATCCTTATTTCCTGAATCTTTGCTCAAAGACCTACGTTGGCTCTATCAGTATGCGCCCATGCTATCCCAACCAGCAACCTTATCATTTTAAACTGCCCCACCTCTATTCGAAAGAACCTGTTTGTTTGAACTGACCCCTCTTTTCCCCACTGGTTGGCCCCACTTACCTTTTTCTTTCCTTTACAGATTACGGCCTGGGTACCCTGGGCTTATCCGGACCAACTACAGAGCCATAACGCCACTAGGGCGGCGATGGACACTGCACGGAGGCTTATTAATATGAAAAACCATAGCGGGGTTCGTGCGGCATCAACCTTATATGCACAACCATGTTTTGCCATTAGTTCATAGTGCACCTGATGGGCTCTGGAAGGCACAAGGAGAAGGCGTGGGAACACAGGGCCAGAAAGTTTGCACAGGGACTGCTTACATTTGCAAAATACCAAACATTGTACTCATTCTGTCAACGTTTTTGAAAAGTTATTACCTGAAACATAAGAGGCCTGCCTTCTCTGAGGAAAGAACTCAGGACCTTCAAATTATGAGACTGACGCGCTGCCTACTGCACTAAGCAGGTTCGGCTGGAGTATGTTTGGAGAACCTGGTGGAGAAACAGATCCAAGACCACGCTACTCACAAAGTGCAGATAGAAATATTCAAATAAAATGCAGCTAGCCCCATTGGTTCTATGGTATTTTGCGATCATATTTATTTTCTGCGTCAGTAAAGAATCCAATCCTGTGATTCACAAGGACCGCGTTGCGGTCTACTGAACATCATGCTCCTCTTCATGTTTAGAAAGGATATGTCCAATTGAATTTGCTGAAACAAAAAACACTTGTGCCCTCTCTGAGGCTCGAACTCAGGACCTTCAGATTATGAGACTGACGCGCTGCCTACTGCGCTAAGAAGGCTCCGTTGGAGGCTCTTTGGATAACCTGGTGGAGAGCATGATTTGAGACCACGCTACTCACAAAGTCCAGATAGAAATATTCAAATAAAACGCAGCTAGCCCCAATTGGTTCTTTGGTATTTGGCAATCATATTTCTTTTCTGCGTCAGTAAAGAATCCAATCCTGTGATTCACAAGGACCGCGTTGCGGTCTACTGAACATCATGCTCCTCTTCATGTTTAGAAAGGATATGTCCAATTGAATTTGCTGAAACACAAAAAACACTTGTGCCCTCTCTGAGGCTCGAACTCAGGACCTTCAGATTATGAGACTGACGCGCTGCCTACTGCGCTAAGAAGGCTCTGCTGGAGTATTTTTGGAGAAC
>NC_090927.1:39064976-39067476 GCF_040938575.1 Ambystoma mexicanum
CCTGTGATTCACAAGGACCGCGTTGCGGTCTACTGAACATCATGCTCCTCTTCATGTTTAGAAAAAATATGTCCAATTGTATTTGTTGAAACAAAAAACACTTGTGCCCTCTCTGAGGCTCGAACTCAGGACCTTCAGATTATGAGACTGACGCGCTGCCTACTGCGCTAAGAAGGCTGCGATTTTATGATTTGTTGATGAAGATTATGTGACACAACTCCACACTCAAAACTCCAGAGAGAATACGATCCATCTGAAAAGCTTCACTTGAATGTATAGTGTTTTGTACTTCAGATGTCTTCCATTCATCAATCAAGAGTCCCATCCTTCGATGCTTGAATTTTGAGCTAGTTATTTTGATATGCTCCAAAACAGGTAAGATGCCACAAACTTCCAACCCCTCCCTCGCTGGATATATACCTAACTCTTTTCAGCCCTTTTTTCTTACCAGTTTTTAATTCTCCTCCCCCAAAGTCCCTTTTGTAAGCAGGTCGCTTTTTTTCCCATTTGCAGAGAGTTTTGCTCCTTTCCTATATATATATGCATGATTAATTATGTGTTTCCACTTCCATCATTTAGTTTTCTTGTGTGCGTTCAGCCGGTTTCGTTATACTCGCTGCTTACATCGCTTATGTCAGGTTTGTATTATGTCACAGTTTGTTATGCTGTTATTTGACATCAGATCTCATGCTGATCTGCTTGCGGCTGGTGACAGGTAGCATGCCACAAAAACAAACCCCAAACTACATCATTATCACACCTGTGAGGCACACGGTTCATGAAGAGAGTCCAAACGCGCCCTCTAGTAACAGAGCAAGGTAACTGCCGGCCAGGTCAAGAAGGGTGGACGGGGCTGGGTTATGCAGATGAACTCCCAGAAGTTCCCAGACTGAACCCAAGAGGATTCCATCCTCCAGAACGCTTTATCCAGCCCATTAAAGCATCCAGCGGGCCACAGGAACATCCAGGAAGGCCAATCCAGGCTTTGCTCCTGAAGGAACTGTAGTTCAAAACCCACCCTCATTTAAAAGTGGCCAGGGTTCCTCCTAGCTTTTTGGTCTATAGAACCTGGCCGTTCGTGGCCGTTCGTGGCCAGTGAGGGAAAGTTGAAAGCTGCATTCCCTGCTGTGTGATTTAAACACAGCCAGGCTCACAAGGGCACTTTTATTATGCCGAAGGAGGGCCTTGCAGACTGTCCATGCCTGAGCCGCAACTGTGCCTGCGTTCCCCAGAGCCTTTCGTGGGCACAGGGGCAAGACAATCACCAGAAACAGAAGTGTCGAAATTGGCTGCATCCCCTTGTGCTACCCCTCTTTGCCTCTTTTCGCATTTGCCTTTCATGCAGTCGCCTCACTATTTGGCCGCTAGGCTTGGGTGCCCCACCTGTCTTTTCTAGAGTTTATTTTGTGAGAGACTTTAAACATACTCCAAGGGTCTGCTTGAAGACCTCTCAAGTCCCTCACACAGCCAGAAAATACATTTTGAAATACTTGCTCATTCTCTGAAACTGCCCTCATGTAAACCTGCCCCACTGCATCTAACACCATAAAATGTACCATCCTTATTTCCTGAATCTTTGCTCAAAGACCTACGTTGGCTCTATCAGTATGCGCCCATGCTATCCCAACCAGCAACCTTATCATTTTAAACTGCCCCACCTCTATTCGAAAGAACCTGTTTGTTTGAACTGACCCCTCTTTTCCCCACTGGTTGGCCCCACTTACCTTTTTCTTTCCTTTACAGATTACGGCCTGGGTACCCTGGGCTTATCCGGACCAACTACAGAGCCATAACGCCACTAGGGCGGCGATGGACACTGCACGGAGGCTTATTAATATGAAAAACCATAGCGGGGTTCGTGCGGCATCAACCTTATATGCACAACCATGTTTTGCCATTAGTTCATAGTGCACCTGATGGGCTCTGGAAGGCACAAGGAGAAGGCGTGGGAACACAGGGCCAGAAAGTTTGCACAGGGACTGCTTACATTTGCAAAATACCAAACATTGTACTCATTCTGTCAACGTTTTTGAAAAGTTATTACCTGAAACATAAGAGGCCTGCCTTCTCTGAGGAAAGAACTCAGGACCTTCAAATTATGAGACTGACGCGCTGCCTACTGCACTAAGCAGGTTCGGCTGGAGTATGTTTGGAGAACCTGGTGGAGAAACAGATCCAAGACCACGCTACTCACAAAGTGCAGATAGAAATATTCAAATAAAATGCAGCTAGCCCCATTGGTTCTATGGTATTTTGCGATCATATTTATTTTCTGCGTCAGTAAAGAATCCAATCCTGTGATTCACAAGGACCGCGTTGCGGTCTACTGAACATCATGCTCCTCTTCATGTTTAGAAAGGATATGTCCAATTGAATTTGCTGAAACAAAAAACACTTGTGCCCTCTCTGAGGCTCGAACTCAGGACCTTCAGATTATGAGACTGACGCGCTGCCTACTGCGCTAAGAAGGCTCCGTTGGAGGCTCTTTGGATAACCTGGT
>NC_090927.1:39069976-39079976 GCF_040938575.1 Ambystoma mexicanum
GTGATTCACAAGGACCGCGTTGCGGTCTACTGAACATCATTCTCCTCTTCATGTTTAGAAAGGATATGTCCAATTGAATTTGCTGAAACAAAAAACACTTGTGCCCTCTCTGAGGCTCGAACTCAGGACCTTCAGATTATGAGACTGACGCGCTGCCTACTGCGCTAAGAAGGCTCCGTTGGAGGCTCTTTGGATAACCTGGTGGAGAGCATGATTTGAGACCACGCTACTCACAAAGTCCAGATAGAAATATTCAAATAAAACGCAGCTAGCCCCAATTGGTTCTTTGGTATTTGGCAATCATATTTCTTTTCTGCGTCAGTAAAGAATCCAATCCTGTGATTCACAAGGACCGCGTTGCGGTCTACTGAACATCATGCTCCTCTTCATGTTTAGAAAAAATATGTCCAATTGTATTTGTTGAAACAAAAAACACTTGTGCCCTCTCTGAGGCTCGAACTCAGGACCTTCAGATTATGAGACTGACGCGCTGCCTACTGCGCTAAGAAGGCTGCGATTTTATGATTTGTTGATGAAGATTATGTGACACAACTCCACACTCAAAACTCCAGAGAGAATACGATCCATCTGAAAAGCTTCACTTGAATGTATAGTGTTTTGTACTTCAGATGTCTTCCATTCATCAATCAAGAGTCCCATCCTTCGATGCTTGAATTTTGAGCTAGTTATTTTGATATGCTCCAAAACAGGTAAGATGCCACAAACTTCCAACCCCTCCCTCGCTGGATATATACCTAACTCTTTTCAGCCCTTTTTTCTTACCAGTTTTTAATTCTCCTCCCCCAAAGTCCCTTTTGTAAGCAGGTCGCTTTTTTTCCCATTTGCAGAGAGTTTTGCTCCTTTCCTATATATATATGCATGATTAATTATGTGTTTCCACTTCCATCATTTAGTTTTCTTGTGTGCGTTCAGCCGGTTTCGTTATACTCGCTGCTTACATCGCTTATGTCAGGTTTGTATTATGTCACAGTTTGTTATGCTGTTATTTGACATCAGATCTCATGCTGATCTGCTTGCGGCTGGTGACAGGTAGCATGCCACAAAAACAAACCCCAAACTACATCATTATCACACCTGTGAGGCACACGGTTCATGAAGAGAGTCCAAACGCGCCCTCTAGTAACAGAGCAAGGTAACTGCCGGCCAGGTCAAGAAGGGTGGACGGGGCTGGGTTATGCAGATGAACTCCCAGAAGTTCCCAGACTGAACCCAAGAGGATTCCATCCTCCAGAACGCTTTATCCAGCCCATTAAAGCATCCAGCGGGCCACAGGAACATCCAGGAAGGCCAATCCAGGCTTTGCTCCTGAAGGAACTGTAGTTCAAAACCCACCCTCATTTAAAAGTGGCCAGGGTTCCTCCTAGCTTTTTGGTCTATAGAACCTGTCTGTTCGTGGCCGTTCGTGGCCAGTGAGGGAAAGTTGAAAGCTGCATTCCCTGCTGTGTGATTTAAACACAGCCAGGCTCACAAGGGCACTTTTATTATGCCGAAGGAGGGCCTTGCAGACTGTCCATGCCTGAGCCGCAACTGTGCCTGCGTTCCCCAGAGCCTTTCGTGGGCACAGGGGCAAGACAATCACCAGAAACAGAAGTGTCGAAATTGGCTGCATCCCCTTGTGCTACCCCTCTTTGCCTCTTTTCGCATTTGCCTTTCATGCAGTCGCCTCACTATTTGGCCGCTAGGCTTGGGTGCCCCACCTGTCTTTTCTAGAGTTTATTTTGTGAGAGACTTTAAACATACTCCAAGGGTCTGCTTGAAGACCTCTCAAGTCCCTCACACAGCCAGAAAATACATTTTGAAATACTTGCTCATTCTCTGAAACTGCCCTCATGTAAACCTGCCCCACTGCATCTAACACCATAAAATGTACCATCCTTATTTCCTGAATCTTTGCTCAAAGACCTACGTTGGCTCTATCAGTATGCGCCCATGCTATCCCAACCAGCAACCTTATCATTTTAAACTGCCCCACCTCTATTCGAAAGAACCTGTTTGTTTGAACTGACCCCTCTTTTCCCCACTGGTTGGCCCCACTTACCTTTTTCTTTCCTTTACAGATTACGGCCTGGGTACCCTGGGCTTATCCGGACCAACTACAGAGCCATAACGCCACTAGGGCGGCGATGGACACTGCACGGAGGCTTATTAATATGAAAAACCATAGCAGGGTTCGTGCGGCATCAACCTTATATGCACAACCATGTTTTGCCATTAGTTCATAGTGCACCTGATGGGCTCTGGAAGGCACAAGGAGAAGGCGTGGGAACACAGGGCCAGAAAGTTTGCACAGGGACTGCTTACATTTGCAAAATACCAAACATTGTACTCATTCTGTCAACGTTTTTGAAAAGTTATTACCTGAAACATAAGAGGCCTGCCTTCTCTGAGGAAAGAACTCAGGACCTTCAAATTATGAGACTGACGCGCTGCCTACTGCACTAAGCAGGTTCGGCTGGAGTATGTTTGGAGAACCTGGTGGAGAAACAGATCCAAGACCACGCTACTCACAAAGTGCAGATAGAAATATTCAAATAAAATGCAGCTAGCCCCATTGGTTCTATGGTATTTTGCGATCATATTTCTTTTCTGCGTCAGTAAAGAATCCAATCCTCTGATTCACAAGGACCGCGTTGCGGTCTACTGAACATCATGCTACTCTTCATGTTTAGAAAGGATATGTCCAATTGAATTTGCTGAAACAAAAAACACTTGTGCCCTCTCTGAGGCTCGAACTCAGGACCTTCAGAATATGAGACTGACGCGCTGCCTACTGCGCTAAGAAGGCTCTGCTGGAGTATTTTTGGAGAACTTGGTGGAGGACCAGATCTGAGACAACGCTACTCACACAGTCCAGATAGAAATATTAAAATAAAATGCAGCTAGCCCCATTGGTTCTATGGTATTTTGCGATCATATTTCTTTTCTGCGTCAGTAAAGAATCCAATCCTCTGATTCACAAGGACCGCGTTGCGGTCTACTGAACATCATGCTACTCTTCATGTTTAGAAAGGATATGTCCAATTGAATTTGCTGAAACAAAAAACACTTGTGCCCTCTCTGAGGCTCGAACTCAGGACCTTCAGATTATGAGACTGACGCGCTGCCTACTGCGCTAAGAAGGCTCTGCTGGAGTATTTTTGGAGAACTTGGTGGAGAACCAGATCTGAGACAACGCTACTCACACAGTCCAGATAGAAATATTAAAATAAAATGCAGCTAGCCCCATTGGTTCTATGGTATTTTGCGATCATATTTCTTTTCTGCGTCAGTAAAGAATCCAATCCTGTGATTCACAAGGACCGCGTTGCGGTCTACTGAACATCATTCTCCTCTTCATGTTTAGAAAGGATATGTCCAATTGAATTTGCTGAAACAAAAAACACTTGTGCCCTCTCTGAGGCTCGAACTCAGGACCTTCAGATTATGAGACTGACGCGCTGCCTACTGCGCTAAGAAGGCTCCGTTGGAGGCTCTTTGGATAACCTGGTGGAGAGCATGATTTGAGACCACGCTACTCACAAAGTCCAGATAGAAATATTCAAATAAAACGCAGCTAGCCCCAATTGGTTCTTTGGTATTTGGCAATCATATTTCTTTTCTGCGTCAGTAAAGAATCCAATCCTGTGATTCACAAGGACCGCGTTGCGGTCTACTGAACATCATGCTCCTCTTCATGTTTAGAAAAAATATGTCCAATTGTATTTGTTGAAACAAAAAACACTTGTGCCCTCTCTGAGGCTCGAACTCAGGACCTTCAGATTATGAGACTGACGCGCTGCCTACTGCGCTAAGAAGGCTGCGATTTTATGATTTGTTGATGAAGATTATGTGACACAACTCCACACTCAAAACTCCAGAGAGAATACGATCCATCTGAAAAGCTTCACTTGAATGTATAGTGTTTTGTACTTCAGATGTCTTCCATTCATCAATCAAGAGTCCCATCCTTCGATGCTTGAATTTTGAGCTAGTTATTTTGATATGCTCCAAAACAGGTAAGATGCCACAAACTTCCAACCCCTCCCTCGCTGGATATATACCTAACTCTTTTCAGCCCTTTTTTCTTACCAGTTTTTAATTCTCCTCCCCCAAAGTCCCTTTTGTAAGCAGGTCGCTTTTTTTCCCATTTGCAGAGAGTTTTGCTCCTTTCCTATATATATATGCATGATTAATTATGTGTTTCCACTTCCATCATTTAGTTTTCTTGTGTGCGTTCAGCCGGTTTCGTTATACTCGCTGCTTACATCGCTTATGTCAGGTTTGTATTATGTCACAGTTTGTTATGCTGTTATTTGACATCAGATCTCATGCTGATCTGCTTGCGGCTGGTGACAGGTAGCATGCCACAAAAACAAACCCCAAACTACATCATTATCACACCTGTGAGGCACACGGTTCATGAAGAGAGTCCAAACGCGCCCTCTAGTAACAGAGCAAGGTAACTGCCGGCCAGGTCAAGAAGGGTGGACGGGGCTGGGTTATGCAGATGAACTCCCAGAAGTTCCCAGACTGAACCCAAGAGGATTCCATCCTCCAGAACGCTTTATCCAGCCCATTAAAGCATCCAGCGGGCCACAGGAACATCCAGGAAGGCCAATCCAGGCTTTGCTCCTGAAGGAACTGTAGTTCAAAACCCACCCTCATTTAAAAGTGGCCAGGGTTCCTCCTAGCTTTTTGGTCTATAGAACCTGGCCGTTCGTGGCCGTTCGTGGCCAGTGAGGGAAAGTTGAAAGCTGCATTCCCTGCTGTGTGATTTAAACACAGCCAGGCTCACAAGGGCACTTTTATTATGCCGAAGGAGGGCCTTGCAGACTGTCCATGCCTGAGCCGCAACTGTGCCTGCGTTCCCCAGAGCCTTTCGTGGGCACAGGGGCAAGACAATCACCAGAAACAGAAGTGTCGAAATTGGCTGCATCCCCTTGTGCTACCCCTCTTTGCCTCTTTTCGCATTTGCCTTTCATGCAGTCGCCTCACTATTTGGCCGCTAGGCTTGGGTGCCCCACCTGTCTTTTCTAGAGTTTATTTTGTGAGAGACTTTAAACATACTCCAAGGGTCTGCTTGAAGACCTCTCAAGTCCCTCACACAGCCAGAAAATACATTTTGAAATACTTGCTCATTCTCTGAAACTGCCCTCATGTAAACCTGCCCCACTGCATCTAACACCATAAAATGTACCATCCTTATTTCCTGAATCTTTGCTCAAAGACCTACGTTGGCTCTATCAGTATGCGCCCATGCTATCCCAACCAGCAACCTTATCATTTTAAACTGCCCCACCTCTATTCGAAAGAACCTGTTTGTTTGAACTGACCCCTCTTTTCCCCACTGGTTGGCCCCACTTACCTTTTTCTTTCCTTTACAGATTACGGCCTGGGTACCCTGGGCTTATCCGGACCAACTACAGAGCCATAACGCCACTAGGGCGGCGATGGACACTGCACGGAGGCTTATTAATATGAAAAACCATAGCAGGGTTCGTGCGGCATCAACCTTATATGCACAACCATGTTTTGCCATTAGTTCATAGTGCACCTGATGGGCTCTGGAAGGCACAAGGAGAAGGCGTGGGAACACAGGGCCAGAAAGTTTGCACAGGGACTGCTTACATTTGCAAAATACCAAACATTGTACTCATTCTGTCAACGTTTTTGAAAAGTTATTACCTGAAACATAAGAGGCCTGCCTTCTCTGAGGAAAGAACTCAGGACCTTCAAATTATGAGACTGACGCGCTGCCTACTGCACTAAGCAGGTTCGGCTGGAGTATGTTTGGAGAACCTGGTGGAGAAACAGATCCAAGACCACGCTACTCACAAAGTGCAGATAGAAATATTCAAATAAAATGCAGCTAGCCCCATTGGTTCTATGGTATTTTGCGATCATATTTCTTTTCTGCGTCAGTAAAGAATCCAATCCTCTGATTCACAAGGACCGCGTTGCGGTCTACTGAACATCATGCTAATCTTCATGTTTAGAAAGGATATGTCCAATTGAATTTGCTGAAACAAAAAACACTTGTGCCCTCTCTGAGGCTCGAACTCAGGACCTTCAGAATATGAGACTGACGCGCTGCCTACTGCGCTAAGAAGGCTCTGCTGGAGTATTTTTGGAGAACTTGGTGGAGGACCAGATCTGAGACAACGCTACTCACACAGTCCAGATAGAAATATTAAAATAAAATGCAGCTAGCCCCATTGGTTCTATGGTATTTTGCGATCATATTTCTTTTCTGCGTCAGTAAAGAATCCAATCCTCTGATTCACAAGGACCGCGTTGCGGTCTACTGAACATCATGCTACTCTTCATGTTTAGAAAGGATATGTCCAATTGAATTTGCTGAAACAAAAAACACTTGTGCCCTCTCTGAGGCTCGAACTCAGGACCTTCAGATTATGAGACTGACGCGCTGCCTACTGCGCTAAGAAGGCTCTGCTGGAGTATTTTTGGAGAACTTGGTGGAGAACCAGATCTGAGACAACGCTACTCACACAGTCCAGATAGAAATATTAAAATAAAATGCAGCTAGCCCCATTGGTTCTATGGTATTTTGCGATCATATTTCTTTTCTGCGTCAGTAAAGAATCCAATCCTGTGATTCACAAGGACCGCGTTGCGGTCTACTGAACATCATTCTCCTCTTCATGTTTAGAAAGGATATGTCCAATTGAATTTGCTGAAACAAAAAACACTTGTGCCCTCTCTGAGGCTCGAACTCAGGACCTTCAGATTATGAGACTGACGCGCTGCCTACTGCGCTAAGAAGGCTCCGTTGGAGGCTCTTTGGATAACCTGGTGGAGAGCATGATTTGAGACCACGCTACTCACAAAGTCCAGATAGAAATATTCAAATAAAACGCAGCTAGCCCCAATTGGTTCTTTGGTATTTGGCAATCATATTTCTTTTCTGCGTCAGTAAAGAATCCAATCCTGTGATTCACAAGGACCGCGTTGCGGTCTACTGAACATCATGCTCCTCTTCATGTTTAGAAAAAATATGTCCAATTGTATTTGTTGAAACAAAAAACACTTGTGCCCTCTCTGAGGCTCGAACTCAGGACCTTCAGATTATGAGACTGACGCGCTGCCTACTGCGCTAAGAAGGCTGCGATTTTATGATTTGTTGATGAAGATTATGTGACACAACTCCACACTCAAAACTCCAGAGAGAATACGATCCATCTGAAAAGCTTCACTTGAATGTATAGTGTTTTGTACTTCAGATGTCTTCCATTCATCAATCAAGAGTCCCATCCTTCGATGCTTGAATTTTGAGCTAGTTATTTTGATATGCTCCAAAACAGGTAAGATGCCACAAACTTCCAACCCCTCCCTCGCTGGATATATACCTAACTCTTTTCAGCCCTTTTTTCTTACCAGTTTTTAATTCTCCTCCCCCAAAGTCCCTTTTGTAAGCAGGTCGCTTTTTTTCCCATTTGCAGAGAGTTTTGCTCCTTTCCTATATATATATGCATGATTAATTATGTGTTTCCACTTCCATCATTTAGTTTTCTTGTGTGCGTTCAGCCGGTTTCGTTATACTCGCTGCTTACATCGCTTATGTCAGGTTTGTATTATGTCACAGTTTGTTATGCTGTTATTTGACATCAGATCTCATGCTGATCTGCTTGCGGCTGGTGACAGGTAGCATGCCACAAAAACAAACCCCAAACTACATCATTATCACACCTGTGAGGCACACGGTTCATGAAGAGAGTCCAAACGCGCCCTCTAGTAACAGAGCAAGGTAACTGCCGGCCAGGTCAAGAAGGGTGGACGGGGCTGGGTTATGCAGATGAACTCCCAGAAGTTCCCAGACTGAACCCAAGAGGATTCCATCCTCCAGAACGCTTTATCCAGCCCATTAAAGCATCCAGCGGGCCACAGGAACATCCAGGAAGGCCAATCCAGGCTTTGCTCCTGAAGGAACTGTAGTTCAAAACCCACCCTCATTTAAAAGTGGCCAGGGTTCCTCCTAGCTTTTTGGTCTATAGAACCTGGCCGTTCGTGGCCGTTCGTGGCCAGTGAGGGAAAGTTGAAAGCTGCATTCCCTGCTGTGTGATTTAAACACAGCCAGGCTCACAAGGGCACTTTTATTATGCCGAAGGAGGGCCTTGCAGACTGTCCATGCCTGAGCCGCAACTGTGCCTGCGTTCCCCAGAGCCTTTCGTGGGCACAGGGGCAAGACAATCACCAGAAACAGAAGTGTCGAAATTGGCTGCATCCCCTTGTGCTACCCCTCTTTGCCTCTTTTCGCATTTGCCTTTCATGCAGTCGCCTCACTATTTGGCCGCTAGGCTTGGGTGCCCCACCTGTCTTTTGTAGAGTTTATTTTGTGAGAGACTTTAAACATACTCCAAGGGTCTGCTTGAAGACCTCTCAAGTCCCTCACACAGCCAGAAAATACATTTTGAAATACTTGCTCATTCTCTGAAACTGCCCTCATGTAAACCTGCCCCACTGCATCTAACACCATAAAATGTACCATCCTTATTTCCTGAATCTTTGCTCAAAGACCTACGTTGGCTCTATCAGTATGCGCCCATGCTATCCCAACCAGCAACCTTATCATTTTAAACTGCCCCACCTCTATTCGAAAGAACCTGTTTGTTTGAACTGACCCCTCTTTTCCCCACTGGTTGGCCCCACTTACCTTTTTCTTTCCTTTACAGATTACGGCCTGGGTACCCTGGGCTTATCCGGACCAACTACAGAGCCATAACGCCACTAGGGCGGCGATGGACACTGCACGGAGGCTTATTAATATGAAAAACCATAGCAGGGTTCGTGCGGCATCAACCTTATATGCACAACCATGTTTTGCCATTAGTTCATAGTGCACCTGATGGGCTCTGGAAGGCACAAGGAGAAGGCGTGGGAACACAGGGCCAGAAAGTTTGCACAGGGACTGCTTACATTTGCAAAATACCAAACATTGTACTCATTCTGTCAACGTTTTTGAAAAGTTATTACCTGAAACATAAGAGGCCTGCCTTCTCTGAGGAAAGAACTCAGGACCTTCAAATTATGAGACTGACGCGCTGCCTACTGCACTAAGCAGGTTCGGCTGGAGTATGTTTGGAGAACCTGGTGGAGAAACAGATCCAAGACCACGCTACTCACAAAGTGCAGATAGAAATATTCAAATAAAATGCAGCTAGCCCCATTGGTTCTATGGTATTTTGCGATCATATTTATTTTCTGCGTCAGTAAAGAATCCAATCCTGTGATTCACAAGGACCGCGTTGCGGTCTACTGAACATCATGCTCCTCTTCATGTTTAGAAAGGATATGTCCAATTGAATTTGCTGAAACAAAAAACACTTGTGCCCTCTCTGAGGCTCGAACTCAGGACCTTCAGATTATGAGACTGACGCGCTGCCTACTGCGCTAAGAAGGCTCTGCTGGAGTATTTTTGGAGAACTTGGTGGAGGACCAGATCTGAGACAACGCTACTCACACAGTCCAGATAGAAATATTAAAATAAAATGCAGCTAGCCCCATTGGTTCTATGGTATTTTGCGATCATATTTCTTTTCTGCGTCAGTAAAGAATCCAATCCTGTGATTCACAAGGACCGCGTTGCGGTCTACTGAACATCATGCTCCTCTTCATGTTTAGAAAGGATATGTCCAATTGAATTTGCTGAAACAAAAAACACTTGTGCCCTCTCTGAGGCTCGAACTCAGGACCTTCAGATTATGAGACTGACGCGCTGCCTACTGCGCTAAGAAGGCTCCGTTGGAGGCTCTTTGGATAACCTGGTGGAGAGCATGATTTGAGACCACGCTACTCACAAAGTCCAGATAGAAATATTCAAATAAAACGCAGCTAGCCCCAATTGGTTCTTTGGTATTTGGCAATCATATTTCTTTTCTGCGTCAGTAAAGAATCCAATCCTGTGATTCACAAGGACCGCGTTGCGGTCTACTGAACATCATGCTCCTCTTCATGTTTAGAAAGGATATGTCCAATTGAATTT